>NW_007730899.1:102202-139704 GCF_000696425.1 Galeopterus variegatus | reverse complement strand
AAAAAAAAAAAAGAAAAGAGGTTTATTTCTCATAGTTTTGGAGGCTGGGAAATTCAAGGTATAGGGGGCACATCTGGCGAAAACCTTCTTCTTGGTGGGGGCTCTGTACAGAGTCCCGTGGCTATGCACGGTGTCACATGGCGAGAATGGCAAGAGCTCTTTCATGTGCTCTTCTTGTAAAGCCACTGGTCTATGCCCATGATAACCCATTAACCCATTAACCCATTACATCATGAGTGGATTAATCCATTTATGAGAATGTGGTCCTCATGATCCAGTCACCTCTTAAAGGCCCCACCTTTCACATACCATAATTGGATTTCCCACCCTCTTAACACTGTTACAATAGGGGTCAAGTTTCCAACACATGCACTTTTGGGGGACCCATTTAACCCATAGCAGGGAGGCCTCCTAAGCACGTAGTTGGTATGGTGGGGTTTCAATGGGGGATCTGGGGTGGGAATTCCCAGTGGAGGGTGAGATGTGAACAGCTTCTGAGGTTTGTTTGGGGAGTGGATGCAGACTCAGCCCTGGGGCATGCTTGAAGTCAGCATCCAGACTGGGGACAGTCCTGGCACCTTTTTTTGATGGGACTTAGAAGCTACAGATGTTTTAGATCTTAGAAGCTAAAGATGTTTTTAGAGTGAAGTGATACTAGAGATTTTTTTTTTTTTTTTACTGACCGGTAACGGGATCGCAACCCTCAGTGTCGCACATGGGATCTGAACCCTCGGCGGGAGCGCCGCCGTGCTCCCAAGCGGCGCACTCTCCAGTGCGCCACCGGGCCGGCCCAATACTAGAGATGTTTTGGAAGATGAATTTGGCGTTAGCCTGTGAGACGTGGTGGATGGAGAACCAGGTGGTGGGGAGTTGTAGGATGATTCTTCAGGGTTGGGGTCATAGCAGTGAAAGTGGGGAAAGAAGGGGATTTTGGAAACATAGATCCGAGAGGTCCTGAAAGGTTGATTGTCAAGATGTGGCAATAGCTGAGGGAGAGGCCTGTGGGAGAAAGAGGGGTCCATGACCCTGGTGTTTTTAATCAGATGGCAAAGACCATTTCTCTCCTCTTGTGGGCTGTGCCTAGGATGGACAAGCCCCATACCGTTCTAGATCACATTCCCCACATACCTAATTTAGCCATCGTTGTGGGTGATGGAGTGGGCATGGTGGAGACAGCTCCCCTTTCCAGCTGACTGACTGACACATGTCTTTACCACCGTCCCTGTCAGTGCCAGCTGGGGGTGCTGCCCCTCGGGACAGGGAACGACCTGGCACGTGTGCTCGGCTGGGGCTCGGCCTGTGATGACGACGCCCAGCTCCCCCAGATCCTGGAAAAGCTGGAAAGAGCGAGCACCAAGATGTTGGACAGGTGAGTGGGACATGCTCTACCGCTGCATGAGGGGAAGCTCTTTTGAGAAACAGGTCTCCTTGGCCACGTGCTCTTCACCTGGGGTCTGTGGAAACCATGCACCCGCTGAAGCTATTTGTAAAAATTTGACCTGAGCATATATTCCCCTTTTCTGGTAGTCTTTGGTTTTTGGTTAAATTATGAAAAGGTTAAAAACAAACAACATGGATTAAGAACCACACCCTAGAATGGCCAGGTCTTCTCATGAGGCCAAGCCTAGTTCTGTCGGGGCCGTAGAGAACCTTTGGCTGTCTCAGCCCAGGATCTGAGGCCCCCCAGCAAAGTGCTTCTTCTTGCATATTGTAGCGATTCCGTTTTCCCATATTCTGTTCTCTGAAGAGCATGTCTGGAGCAATCACCCTCTCGTGCTCAGAGGTGCATCGGCACCCTTCTCGAGCGGCATGCTGTTAGTTCTGAGCTAGACGCATGGCCTCCCATGCACCCTGCACCTGCAGCACGTGGGTGTTGATGCGGGGGCTTCCTCATCGCGCTCAGCACGTGGAAGAGGTGATGGCAGGCGGGGTTTGAAGTGTCCCTGCTGTGTCAAGGCTGCCTCTGTTTAAGGAAGGTCTGTCTGTGTGCCTTTGGTGCCTGTGAAATGCTCGTCCCCGGGCCGGCCCGTGGCTCACTTGGTAGAGTGCGGTGCTGGAAACACCAAGGCCATGGGTTCGGATCCTATATAGGGATGGCTGGTTCGCTCACTGGTTGAGCGTGGTGCTGACAACACCAAGTCAAGGGTTGGGATCCCCTTACCGGTCATCTTTTAAAAAAAAAGAAATGCTCGTCCCCATTGGGCCATCTGGCTGCTGGCTGAGCAGTCTGCAGCTCTCTGAGGAAGGTAAATCCATTTCTCCCAGAAGGAGCCTCTTATCTTGAGGGCAGCCATTTATGGGGTGCATTTCCCCTCTTTCAGTGGAGCTGTTGTGTGTGCCCTTTTGGTTGTGGAGTGAAGACATTTGTTCTCAGGCAAGCCACAGGTCACAGAGTCCAGACAAAGGGCTTTTAACAGTGAAGTCCAAAACTATGCTAAGATGAAGGCCCCAGGTCAGGAAAGGGGAGGTGGTGCAGGGTCTGCCTTTGGGGTCTGCATGTCCCCAGCCGTCCTCAGCTGCCCATGCTTGTGGAGGCCCGGCTGGAGCTGACCTTGTGTGTGTGCAGGTGGAGCATCATGGCGTACGAGAGCAGACTCCCTCGGCAGGCCTCCTCCTCCACCGTCACCGAAGACTTCAGTGAGGATTCTGAGGTACTAATTGCCAGGTTGCTCTTTAAACCCTGCTTGCACGATCTCACTGTCCTCCTCGGCCCCTCTGGTGACGGGCTGTCGCAGCGAGCCCCAGAGGCGCAAGTGAACTGAGGCCGAGCTAGAGGCCAGTGGGCTCTAACTTCCCTTCACGGAGGACTCTTGGGCCTCGTAACCATCTAGAGGTTTCCTGGAGTTATCACCAGGATTTGGGGGGCCTTCCTAATGAGTGTCCCTGTGACTCCTGTTCTCCTAGTGCATCCTCTCAGAGGCCCCTGCTGGGTCTGTGTTTGTCCCCCCCATGCCCGAGTGCCCCAGGCCCCCTGCCACATCAGTCCTCTGGGACATGTGCAGTGGCCCAGGTGCCCTCCATGCCTGTTGCCCCTTCCAGTAGCTGACTCTGGTTCAGTGCTGAGTTCTTCCTGTCTGGTGGTGGTTACTGCCGTGTTTTAACTCTGTGCTGTCGGTTCCCTAGGGGAACAGACTTGGTCTTCTGCATTTTATGTCCTGCACTGGGGCAGTGCCGGGCACGGCTGTGCTTGGCTCCTCTGGGCGGGCTGGCCACTAGCCAAGTGTGAGAGAGGACTCTGCCCACGGCAGTCTCTGGGTTGAGAGGGTCAAGGGCACTAGAGAGAGGGGAGCCTTTATCAGGGCCTACGGCAGCAAATGAGGTCCACAGGCCGAATCTGCCCGCGTGTACTCGACAAGGCCATCCGAGCCAAGAACGTTCTGTACATTTTTCAAGATTTTTTTTTATTTTTAAAAGTGTGTGTGTGTGTGTGTGTGTGTGTGTGTGTGTGTATGTACACTTGTTTTCTTTTATACTTTTTAAAATTTTTTGTTTGTGTTTTCAAGATTTAAGAGGAAGAATATGTGTACAAAGCCTAGACTACTCAGTATCAGGCCAGTGGTAAAGTTTGCCAGCCCTGGGGCCAGGGCCTGGAGACAGCCATCATTACACAGGGCAGAGGTCCTGGTTCAGCAGGCAGCGAGTGGTGAAGGGGATAGCTCACAGCACGATAGAACTTACAGCCAGGTAGAAACGCGGCATCTGCTGTGAATGCAGCCCAGGTCCCGGAGCCTGCCTGCCACGGTGTTACTCTAACTGAAACGGGATTAAAGACGGAAGTTCCCAGCGCAGGCTGCTGGGGGGATCTCATACTAAAGCACATGCTGTTTGTATATTTTGACGTGTTCTTTTTTAAGAGTCACCTTTTCAGTTTGTCCATGGCTTTGACCAAGCTTTTGAAATCTTTCACATAGCACTGGGGGATCTCATGTTAGTGCATGAAGCAAGTTGAGGCTTTGGCTGGCTGAGACCGTGTCTGTTAGGAAAAAGCCATCTTGCCAGGCCTGCACCAGCAGGAAGTGGGTGAGACCATCACTGGGCTCAGCATCACGGGGCTCACAATCACAGAGACTAACAGCCCCCGTGCTGTTTTGGGTTGATTGTAGGTGCAGCAAATTCTTTTCTATGAAGACTCGGTGGCAGCCCATCTTTCTAAAATCCTGACTTCGGACCAGCACTCAGTGGTGATCTCATCAGCCAAGTGAGTGCCTGGTGGCCTTGGGGGAGGCAGGGGCTCGGCCAGCCTGAGCTGTCCCTCCAGGAGTGGCCTGTCCCTCCTGCAGAGTGCTATGTGAGACCGTGAAGGACTTTGTGGCCCGGGTGGGGAAGGCCTACGAGAAGACGACTGAGAGCTCCGAGGAGTCAGAGGCCATGGCCAAGAAGGTCCGTCCTGGGCCCCGGGTGGGAGGGGTGTCCAGACTCGGGGAAGCACGATCTCCATGCCGTGTCACTCCATGCCGTGTCACTCCCCGCCCAGTGCTCGGTCCTGAAAGAGAAGCTGGACTCTCTCCTCAAGACCTTGGATGACGAGTCCCAGGCCTCGTCCTCTCTGTCCAACCCACCCCCCACCATTGCCGAGGAGGCTGAAGATGGAGACGGGGCAGGCAGCGTCTGTAGCCCCTCTGGGGACCACTCAGTGGGGTCGGCGTGCCCGGCCCGGCCCCAGATATTCCGGCCTCGGGAGCAACTCATGCTGAGAGCCAACAGCCTGAAGAAGGCGATTCGCCAGATCATAGAGCACACGGAGAAAGGTAATCGCTGTGACAGCGGGCGGCTTTCTTCAGGCAAGCTCTGGGCATTGCCAGTTTCCCCCCGAACATGGTGATAGCCCAAAAAGAACACACTGGAAAATCCACGTGGCCTGGGGCCTTTACTGTCTCCTCCACCACTCAGACCCCCAGGCCCCTACTCAGCAAGTTTGCTGGTCCTTGGCCGTTTTCACCCTCACTTCCCTCAGAAACCTCCTACACTGTCTCCCTGGCTTCAGACTCCTTTCCTGCCGGGCAGGTGCCCCCGCGCCATGTCGGCGGGAACCCGGGGTTGCGGCTCTGCGCCGCTGTGCAGCGTGTCTTCCAGCCCCTCAATCCTCCTCGTACCCCGGGCCTGATAGCACAGATGCCCGGGCACCGTCCTATTGACCGTGTGCGGGGACCAGGAGGAGGTGGGGGTGGGGACTTTGGGGGCTCAGCCTTGAGCCAGAGGACATTTGAGGAAATGAAGCCACGATATGAGGAGGGGACTCTGCAGCCAGGCGTGTCCGAGGGTTTAATCCTCACATGCCTGGTTGCAAACGCTCTCCTCACACAGCTGTTGATGAGCAGAACGCACAGACCCAGGAGCAGCAGGGGTTCGTCCTTGGTCTCTCTCAGTCAGAGGAGAAGACGGATGACAGGGTGTGCCCACCGCTGTCCCACAGCGAGAGCTGCGGGGTCATCAAGGGGAGGAGTCAGCGCAAAGGTACCGTCCGCACCCATCTTTCTGCTGCGCTGTGGTCGGGGCCGTGGTGTTGGTGACACTTGGCGAGCTTGCTGGGGGAGTTGTAGGGAGCTTCGTCATAGTCGCTTGGGCAGCGTAGCCAGATGGCAGTGCACAGCCCACGGCCTGCTCCTCTGCGTCACCTGCACGTGCACTTGAGGCATGTGCGGTTTGGTGGACGCTGGTGGAACCAGGAGACCTCCCTGGGCAGGGAGAGGACTGTCCATGGAGGAGGACTGCATGGTGTCCTTCCCTTGCTTGCTGTCCTTAGAGCCACCACGTACCCCACACGACTGCTCAGAAGGGGCTGTGCCTGGAGGGACGGGACCCTTGCCGTCCTGGAATAGACCCTAGCATAGGCACCTCATGTGGAGGGGGCACCCTTCCGCCCAGCCTGTCCAGGCCACTGGGAGAATCTGCTCAGAGTTGACTCCATGACCTGTATTCTGTTACCACTCAGACCTCTGCATATGTGGCGGCTTCATCTTCCCCAGTCCAGATTGTGCCTAGGAGCCACCTCCTAATCCCGCCCCGCCTTGCACGGGACCTTTTTCCTTGTCTTGCACACTTTCCACTGGGCTGACCAGTGGTTTGTAATCTTCCCCCTTCGTCGGCACCCCCCTTCTGTTCGTTTTGCTGATGAAACCCCCAGTATTTCAGTGGTGTTCTATTTCAGACAGCCTTAAGGTTTTCTGTTCTGTTATAGTGTCTAAATCCCCATGTGAAAAGCTGATCAGCAAAGGAAGTTTGTCTCTGGGCAGCTCTGCCTCTCTTCCTCCCCAGTCAGGAAGCCGGGACTGCCTGCCTGCGCTAAACACCAAGATCCTGTACCCACGTGAGTGTCGTCCCTCCCCACCCCACCCCCTGTGGGTCAGTGGAAGGAGGCAGGCAGTGGCCCTGAACTCACCAGCACCGGCCGGGGCCTGTCTGAATGAGTAAGATGGAGTCACTGCCTTTGGAGAGTTTGTAGGTCCATGGGAAGGAGACTTAAAAGTTAACATGATTATATGAAAAGTGCCCTTTTTAGAACCCAAATAACTGCCTGGGAGGACCCAGAAGGACATCATTAAGTAAGAAGGTGATGCTTACATTGGGTTTTGAAGAATCAGTAGGGGTACCTGAATGAAAAGGGAGGGGTGGGCAAATTGTGACAAAGGCCAGTGAAGTCATTCCACTGTTCCTAGCATGACCGCAGAAGGCGCTAGTAGCTTGAGGGTTCTGGCCATCTGGAGTGTCCCTTGATGTTTATATGTCATGAATTTAGCCTTGTGAAGCTGTGGGACTGAACTCTAAGATGTGCATAAGAGATCATTTGGTGGAGCTTCTTACATTTAGCGAGAACTCTTTTTATAAGCCATTTTTGAGATGTCTCATAGATGTTGGTTTCTACTGCCCAGTATGTTTGTTTTTGTTCCATAAATATGGTGATTATCAAAATTTGGGCGCATTTACGCATTACTTTAGAAATGTACAATTGTAACAAGGTTCTGTGTCCATCAGCTTCAGAGACAGGAATGTGAGCTCCTCACCAGCCCCGTCTCTTGCCTTTGTCTCCCGTGCAGATGTCCGGGCCGGGATGTCTGGTTCCTTGCCTGGGGGCTCAGTCATCAGTCGCTTATTAATTAATGCTGATCCCTTTAACTCCGAACCAGAAAACCTGTGAGTATGAGGGTAACAAGTGGGCATGTTTCTTAGAAGTACGCTCGAGCATGGAAATCTGACTTGTGAATTAGCTAGAGACGTTAGGGAGCAGCTGACTAGACAGTCCTTTCCTGCCGGCGTGAGCTGCTAAGGAAACCCAGGGGCTTGGAAGGCCCAGCTGAAGGAGCACCAGGAAGCTACACCCGGAATCAGCTGCAGAAAGGTGAAGGACGGAGCCTCTTGCAGCTTGTCCCTAGGGTCCCATGACAGCATGCACCAGTGTCCCATGAATATGCGTCACCTTCTGAGGCTTTCGGCAGGTTCAGGAATTCCTGCTGGAGGCCGACTTTGTCCTAGTCCTTCACCGTCCCCTCTGGCTGTCACTCTCTGGTGATCTTGGCTGGCCCGCGCTGTTACCTCTCCTCACAACCTCTTTCTTCCTCTTGTCATTCATGCTCCTGCCTTCTTGTTAGTGATGCAGAATCAGGTTCCTGGGCTGAAGGTCCTCCAGGTGACCTTCGTCTGGCCACTTATTGCAGCCCAGGGTGATGACCATCCTGTGCTTTGACCTTAAGGAGGAAGGTGTGTGCTGCTGCTCTGTGCTCCTCACGCTGGCTGCCGCTGCACCCTTGGGAATGTGGCTCCTTCCTCTGCCCACTTCCTAAGGCACTGATGACGTTGATGCAGCATCGTGATAGAGCCATCTTGTGTATTAGAGACCATCACAGAGACGAGTGGTATTTTGAAAATCCATTCTTCTGGACTTTTCTTTCTGCTGGCTGACTGCAGGTTCTGGGCACTGGGGGGCTAGTGGCAGTAGGTTAAAAGTTGCCAACCATTTGCATCTGGCCTGGTGGGGGACAGTGTCAAGTCTGTGGCTCACAGAGGCTGTGTGGGTTTGGGAAAGTGGAACTGTAGACCCCAGGTGCTGGCCTGGGGGGACACACAGTGTCCTGGGCCTGGGCCTGGTCCTGAGCCTTCCTGATGCTGTGGTCCTCAGTGAAGCCAGAGCCGCAATCCTTCTATGTGTCCTGGGCCTGGGCCTGGTCCTGAGCCTTCCTGATGCTGTGGTCCTCAGTGAAGCCAGAGCCGCAATCCTTCTATGGGTGGTGCCCACAGGGGCCTCCTGCACGAACTTTCTCCTTCAGCTGAGATCACTGAAGCTTCTAGTCCGTGGCTAAGCCTGATGTTCTCTTTCCTTTCTCTCCTCTTCACCTGGGGAGGCAAAAGCTGTGCTCTCTTGCCTTCCCCACTGTGTGCACTCCAGCAGTTGTGGCCATCGCAGCTTGGCCTGAGGCAGGCCTCCCGAGCCTGTCGTCTCCCAGTGCATGGGAGGCTGCCAACCCTCCTGCAGGACCCAGTCTCTCTACCCCCCCTCCCTTGTCCTGGGCCTGATTCTCTGGGTTAGACCTCGCTCTTTTCCCAGGACCTATAGATACTGGTTAGTCACGTGGTCCTCAGGTTGGAAACAGTTTTGTCACCAAGCTTTGCCCTCGCTTGGCTGTTAGGCACTTGAAGTAGACGTATCATAAAAACACATATATGTGGTAACTGGTTTTCAGGTCAGGCTGCAAAAGCTCAGTAAGCTAAAATATATCAGAATTATGGTCCAAGCAGTGTGCCCAAGCCCATCCACCCAACTGAGTTGCTATGAAAACTCCCAGATGGACTCTTCTTGCTGCATCCTCTGGGTAGAGGAGCAGCGGCTCCTCCCTTCACCCCCTGTCCTGGAGGGAACACCATTGTGACCCTGTGGCTTGGGAGGAGGCTTAGCCATGGTAATGGGGGGAGGGTGAAGCTGGGTTTCAAACACGAGTTTATGTGCCATAAGTTACCTTCAGTTTCGGCGCTGCTGGTGGGCGTGTAAGGTGGCGCCGCGGTCCTGGAGGACAGGCCGCAGTTCCTCAGAAGGTTAGACCCGGGGCCAGCACATGACCCGGCAGTGCTGCTCCTGGGTATATACCTGAGGGCATTGAAAACATACGTTCACACTAAAGCTTGTGAACAATTGTTTACAAATAACCAACAGGTGAAACATCCCAAATGTCTTATCAGCTTATGAGCAGATAAACAAAATGCAGTATGTCCGTAAAGTGGAATATTATTTGTCAGTGAAAATGAAGTACTGACACGTGGATGAACCTTGAAAACACCATGCTAAGGGAAAGGAGCTGGACGCAGAAGACCACACATTGTTTGACTGCATTTATGTGAAATGTTCAGAATAGGCACATCTATAGAGACAGGGAGTAGATTAGCCTGGGGCTGGGGAGTTGGGAACTGAGGCTAAAGAGAACAGGCTTTCTCTGGGGGTTGATGAGATATTCTGAAATCGATTGTAGTGATGGTTACATGACTGTGAATGTACTAAAAATCATTGAATTGTACATTCTAAATTGGAAAATGTATGTGAATTGTATCTCAGAAAAGCTCTTAACCGAAAAAAAAAGAAAAAGGTGTCAGTTTTGCCCTAAGGAGGAAATGCTGAGAGGTTGGGAGTCTGTGAAAGAAAACTTCTAAGCAGACCTGTTGTAATTGATTTAAAACTCAACCTTGCAGAGAGTATTATACAGAGAAGTGTGTCATGAACAACTATTTTGGCATTGGCCTGGATGCAAAGATATCTCTGGACTTTAACAACAAGCGTGATGAGCACCCAGAGAAATGCAGGTAGGTGACAGACTAGTGAGTATGCCTGTCCTTTGCTTCTTTGTGGCTTTTTCCTCGAGTTAGTAGGTAATTTCTGGAGTCAGTAGGTTAAAGTGTGTGGAGAATACTAAGGCAGAGACAGAAATGGGGCCCAGGCTTCCTTGTCAGAAGCAGGAGTGCTTTCACAGAGGTGTCGAGGAAGCAGGTGACAGTCCAGAAAGCCAGCTCGAAAGAGGGTTGGCCAGGTCGGGGCAAATTGACCCTCAGAAAGCCAGTGACCGTGGTCGACTGGAATGGGCCGTGTCTCTTAATGAGAGTCATGAGTCTGCGATTCCCTGGTACAGGGTCAGGTGCCATAAAGCATGCTGAGCGGTGATTGTGCCAGCTAGTGTGTTCCCTGCATCACTGTGGGGAAGCCTGTGTGTTCATCAGCGAGCCGTGTTGCCCTCACTTTGCACAGGTAGGGCCGGAGTGGGAAGACACTCTGCGGGAGCTGCTCAGGTCTTCCCTTAGAATTACCGTGGACTCCATACTCCTAGCCTGGGGACAGGACAGAGAAATGGAGAGGGTCCCTCCCAAGCTTTCCTCTTGGGCTGAAGTAGAAATTCCCTCTTCTCTGTGGAAACACGAGAAGTGGGGAATGAATGTCTCTCCCCCAGCCCCAGTGATCTGGAGGAGACCGGTCCGCCTTGACATTCTTAGGAGAACTTAGGGGACTAGGGAGAGGGGGATCCTGGTGTGGTGGCTGGAGCAGTTTGTGCAGAGAACGGTCATTGATGCAGGAATCAGGACGCCTTTGCTGGGGTCTTCATCTGGTGGGTTGGGATCGACCTGAGTAAACGAGCCACGTGACCCCACGTGGCCTCTGCCCTCTGTGTATTGCCACTGCCACCTCGAGGGGGGCTGCTGGGGGAGCAGATGGGAGGGAGCCCCCCCTCACACCTGCCGGTACGGCTTAGTCACTGCTCTACATGTAAAGCAAAATCAAGCATGAAAATTCGAAAAACCCTTTTGAATTCTTGGGCCCTGCCATGTTCCTAGGGACGTCCCTGTTATACAGCACATGATGGTGAACTCGAATCATTAAAAAATTTTTGTTAGTCCAAAAATAACTAGAAAAGGTATTAAAATACATATGATTTTGCAGAATAAAATAGGTGAGGAACAGGGGCGTCTATAGCACAGTTGAACCCTGGTATAACCTTTCTTGAGATTGTGTTGAGAACTTTGAAAAGGTCTCTTTAGAAAAATTCCATTTCTACAAATCTGTCCTAAAGAAGTCATGGGAAATGTCAGTCAAGAGGTGAGTACAAGAGAGCTCACTGCGGTGCAGTTTGTAGCACTCAGCAGTGGGAGCAGCTGAGCCTGGTCAGGGTTGATTAGGTAGATTACGGTAGAAAAATGCCTGGCTAGGATGGTCATGACTGTGAAGGGCACAGGTGACCGGGGCAAGTGTTTGCAGCACAGTGTGGACAAGGTAGGCTGTGAAACGATGCAGATAGTGTCCCAACTGGGAGTCAGCACCTACAGGCGACTGAGAAAGTGCACAGGTCGTCCTCAGTACCCATGGGGTAACTAGGGGCGTTGGGGTTGCAAAGGTCATTTTCTCCTTTGTGCTTTTCTGTACTTTCCACATTTTCTATGCATACTTTTATAGCCAGAAAAAAAATCACGATGTATAAAATTTTTGCGAGGTTCTGTAATGTTTGAACTTTATTTGCCTTTCACGTTACAATTACTTTCTTGGTAAAATGTTACTTTGTATCAGAATTTCCTGTTGGTTAATGTGTCTCTCTGTGCATATCTGTGGTCACAAGAACGTGTCCTCCTTACCTTCAGGGGTGACTGCTGTAAGTCATTGCTGAGTCTCACTGGTGTGTGATCAGGAGCCATTCCAGCCTTCACATCAGTGACTCGGGTTGACTGTGTGAGAAAGCCAAGACCCATTTCCAGCCTTTGCTTCTGTTCCAGGAGTCGAACCAAGAATATGATGTGGTATGGAGTCCTTGGTACCAAAGAGCTGCTGCACAGAACCTACAGGAACCTGGAGCAGAAGGTGTTGCTGGAGGTGAGCTTAAGGCTCCGCGGCACTTGCAGGTGGCTCCCTGCCACGGTTGCTGCCAGAGGCCTGTTCTCTGCAGCTGTGTCGCACTGTGTGCACACTCCCTGGGGAGCCTCGCGCTGCTCCGAGGCTGCTGGGGCGGACACCGTGCACAGGGACTGGCTGACGCGTGCACCTCTCTCTCCTCTCCTCCTGCATTTGTGCTGCTCAGTGTGATGGACGACCCATCCCGCTCCCCAGTCTTCAGGGAATCGCTGTGCTTAACATTCCCAGCTATGCCGGAGGGACCAACTTCTGGGGGGGCACCAAGGAGGATGACGTAAGCCCGGGGGTGTAGGGGTGTGGGGTGGGCTCGGTGGGGAGGAGCAGCCAGAGCAGTGCGGCGCTCTCTTACGACTCAGGCAGACAGAAAGCCTCCCTTGTGCTGGCCTTGGGCATGCCGTGGAGCAGGATGTGGATGTAGCCCTTCGCCTCCAGGCACATCGTCTGGAGGGCCGAGCAGGGCGATGCCATCAGTGAGGGACGGGATGGGATGTGCGAGGGGTCAAGGCAGGCTTCTGGGAGGCTGAGGCCCACAGGATGACTCGGAGTTGGCCAAATCAGCTGGATGGGGGTGGGGCGGGGGGGAGGCTGTTGCAGGCAGAGGGAACAGCAGATGGAAGGCTCAGAGGTGAGACAGGGCAGAGGGCGTGGGGGCTGTGGGGGAGACCCCCTGACCGCAGTGGGCAGTGGGCGAGTGGAGAGAAATTGGGGTCCGCAGGGGCCTGGATCATGCCCAGTGATGTGAGCCAGGGGAAGAAGTTTGGAATTTGTGCTAAGAACCCTGGGAAGGTATTGGTAGGTTTTAACCAGGGGAATGGCTTTCTTTGTTTTTAATGGCTGCTAGAAGTAGTCCGCACTTACTGCACAATTAATACGTGCTGGACGCCGTTCTAAGCACTCTGCCTGGATGAACATTCAGTCCTCCTAACAACCCCTTGAGGAGTGCCAACGTTACCTCCATTTTACAGAGCAGGAAGCTGAGGAAGAATGAAATTAGGTAACTTGCCCAAGAGCACGTGGCTAGTAAGTGGCAGGGCCTGTAACAGACCCCTCAGTAATGCATTTACCTGCATTTAGTTCTGCACCACCTCTGTTACCAACGCAGTGGCCATAGTGTAGGGCTGGCCCAAGGGTCAGAAGAACAAGTGTCGGGGAGCGACGTGTTTGGGGAATTGTGGAGCAGAGGTCAGCTGTCATGCTGGCCCTTGCAGACTTTTGCAGCTCCGTCATTTGATGATAAGATTTTGGAAGTGGTGGCCGTGTTTGGCAGCATGCAGATGGCCGTCTCTCGTGTGATCAAGCTGCAGCATCACCGGATCGCACAGGTAATGGCCGTGGGCTGGAGGGGTCTGGCTAGTCCCCTCCTGGGGCCCACACACATTTGGAGAGGCAGGGCCCGGCTGAGAACCTGCTCAGTCGCTCTTAACTCACAGAGACCTGGGGAGTTGGCACTTCCCCAGGACCACGTGCCAACTTGGTGTGGGGCTCTGAACAGCCCTTGGCCCTGTGTCGTGGGCCGGAGCCCTTTTCATGGACTCCATGAGACTGTTAAACTCTCAAAAATCTCTTTCAAAACTTGTGTCCACCTGACCTGTGCTCTCTCTGCTTGACTTTCTCCTGCTGAGGAGGGATGAGGTGGCAGTGGGCAGGAGCAGCAGCCAGAGGGCGGGGACCCGAGTCTCTGTGGTGGGTGGGAGTGGTTTCCAGCCTGGGGTCCTTGAACGGTTGCTGTGGGGCCCAGCTGGGGAGGGGATAGAGGGCAGGGCTCCCACTTACTTATTTCTACAGCAGAGGTGCGCTGGGTAGGGTCTCTCTGCCTGGCCGGGGGTGCTGATAACACTCACAGGCTGGAGCCCCGGGCTGGGATTGCTCTGTTCGGGTTGTCTGCATGGGGCAGGGCTTGGTGGGTGGCTGGTGGTAGCCACTCCCCCCACCCTGGGTTCTGACACCTGTATCTGAGCACCAAGTTCTCCTGCACCGGCTGACCCCAGATGCTTGTCTGCTCGGTGAGGGCACAGTGGGTGGGTGGAGAAGAGCCACCAAGGGGAGCAGTGGTCTGATGGGTGTCCTGAGGGGCAGGAGAGGGGCTGGCAGTGCTTTAAAGCCCCTGGAGGTTTTGGCTCCACACACAAGTGAGGGCTGTGGTGTTTGCTCAGTGTCGCACGGTGAAGATTTCCATCCTGGGGGATGAGGGCGTGCCTGTGCAGGTGGATGGGGAGGCCTGGATCCAGCCCCCAGGGTACATTCGGATTGTCCACAAGAACCGGGCCCAGACGCTGACCAGAGACAGGGTAAGAACAGCTGCCTGCAGCACCTCTGGGGGCAGGGGCAAGGGCGGGTCCTTGGGCTCACCTGTGCACTTTTAAAAGAAGAGCCAAAAACAATAAAAAGGAAAAAAACAAAAAAAATAAGAGCCAGGATTTTTCATACTTTCTTCTAGGACTTTTTATTTAAGGTACAACAATTCAGCTAATAGGACAGTGATTTTTTTGGACCAACTCTGTGTTTCTCCCTTTCCTAGCTGTCATCTTGTAGACACCCCAGCAGTAGCTGTCATGTTAGACGTGTGCTCTGCTCCTGGGAGCAGTAGAAAGCGTAACTCTGGGCTCTCGCATCCTAGGCGTTTGAGAACACCCTGAAGTCCTGGGAAGACAAGCAGAGGGGTGAGCTGCCCCGCCCGCCCTCTTTCTCTCTGCACCCCGAGATCCTGTCTGAGGAGGAGGCCACCCAGATGGACCAGTTCGGGCAGGCAGCAGGGGTCCTCATTCACAGGTGAGCTCCACCTTGCTCCCAGGGCCCTGAGGGCTCCAGGACACCACACTCCTGATGGCATGCAGGCCTGGAGTGCAGCCCCCAATCAAGGGCGGGGCCTGTTTCTTCCTGCCCTTGGCGTGGGTTTCTTTCCTGATGGTCTTCTAGAGATTGCTCCAAGTTTGCATAGATGGAGACCTAAAACTACCACAGGGGTTTTCAGAGCCTCTCCTGGATTCCTAAAGAGTGGTCTACTGCCTGGCACCTTCAGTCTGCCTTCACTTTATCTCAGAGAGCAGGTTACTCTCTGATCTATGTTTATTTAAAAAAATAGAGACAACCACAGAGGCATTTCCTCTTACCCGCCTTTGAGAAGCAGCTCCTGGAGCCACTGTGGTCCTGCGGTATGGTAGTCAGCACTGTCCCCTGTGTACTCTGCCTGCTGTCCCTGTGTTCGCTGCAGCGGCACCTGCTCCAGCAGGCCATGCTGAGCCCCTCCGTTGCCATGTCCAGCAAACCTGTCCAGCATTTCCACCTCTTTTAGCCGCACTGCACCTTCCTGCCTCAGCACTCTGCCCCCTTTCCCCAGGCCACACTCCGGCTGGTGCCTCTCATCCCTTTCTTGCTTCTCCCCATTGTTAAACCAGGACTGTCCCCTTCGTACAGAGTGGCAGGTAGGCTCTAGGACAGATCTGGGCATGTTCAGGGTCTGCGTGGCATATCGTAGGTGCCCCTGGACTTGCTTGGGTCTCACTGCGGGACTCTGGGCAGCAAACCGTGCTGTTGCCCGCTTGCCATTTTACATGGGGCTTTACCCCATTTTGCGATTTTCCTCGCTGGGAAAACTTGGGTTTTGACATCAACTTTTCCTCCTATGCCCTCTGTTTGCATAGGTCAGGAAATGATTTGCAAGGTCGCCTGTGAGTGGCTGTGACTGTGAGGAGTCATCATGGCTGAGCCATGGTCCCCCCTGGCCTGCTGGACCAGCCCCTGCACATCTGCCCTCTGGTGGTTCCTTGGCCATGTTCAAATGAGTGATGTGAAAGGCCACTTTCTCATTGGCCTAATCCGTGCGTGCATTTTTTTCTCTCAAGTATCCGGGAAATAGCTCAGTCCCACCGAGACGTGGAGCAGGAACTTGCTCATGCTGTCAACGCCAGCTCCAAGTCCATGGACCGCGTGTATGGCAAGCCTAGAGCTGCCGAGGTACCTGGTCTTTTCAGGGCTGGCTCCTCCTTGGTGTCTGTAGCTCGGCCTTCAACATGGATGTCTGTTTGGTTCCCTTTAGGGGCTGAACTGCAGCTTCGTCCTGGAGATGGTGAATAACATCAGGGCTCTGCGCAGTGAGACGGAGCTGCTGCTGGCCGGGAAGATGGCCCTGGTAAGCTGATGCCTGGTTAGCAAGGCTCTGGCTGTTGTGAAGAGAATGCTGGCGAAGGCCACTGGGCACGGGGGCAGCACTGAAGTTTTAGTCCAGCGTCCCTGGCCTCAGGGAGAGAACTGAGAGGTCATCTGTTCTGACCACGGGGCTGGGGCTCTGGCTTACATCCTTCTGGCAACATCTCAGCCAGGTTATCTTTAGCATGTCAGTGACTTCTGCAACAGGAACGTCCTCCTCGTTGTAGACAGAAAAATATATTTCTGCCTAAGAAATCTGTAGGTGCAAACCTTCCTCCAGCGGCTGAGAGCCGGCTGTATTCTCCAGTGTGCCCGGCTCGGTGCCGCCCTAACTTGACCCTACAAAACCGGCTGATAGGTCAGTCCTGGGGGAGCCATGGCCAGTGTGTGTGTGTGTGTGTGGGGGGGTGTTGCTGAATTGCAGAAGCAGCTACAATAGGAAGGCCTGAGAGATGGCCTGGCTAACCTCCTTGTTTCAAAAAAATAAGCACATAGAAGGGATTTGCCAAAAGTCCTGCAGCTGGAGAACCCTAAGTCTGGGGTCTATACTCCCCTCTTCACCCCTGACATCGCGCTGCTCCTGAGCACCACAGCCACCGTGTGCTGCCTCCCTGCACTTCCTGTGCTTGGCACAGGTGACTGGCTCTGTCCGCTTTCTGACAGGGAGCCTAAAGGAGAATGGAAGAGCTTGTGTCAGCCCTGCTAAATGATTTCTTTATTTACAAAAAAAGTTTTATTCTCTCACCTGGCACTCTATAGAAAGGGAGGTCTTGGATTTGGCCCCGTATCTGGTGCTCTGTGATTTAGTTTCTGAAAAGTTTTTGTAAGAATTCTCTGAGAGGAGCTTGGCTCTGGGCAGACCTTATGCCTGCCTGGGGCTTTGCTGGACCCCAATGCGCCCACTGATCAGCAGCTGCATCTCTCTGTCCCTCCCCCGGAGCAGCAGTTGGATCCCCCTCAGAAGGAGCGGCTCGGAGCTGCTCTTGCCGAGATGGACCGACAGCTCAGGAAGCTGGCTGACACCCCCTGGCTCTGCCAGCCCGTGGAGCCTGGTGAGGAGGAGGTACGTGGATCTCAGGGTTTGGGAGCCCGCTGGATGTGATGGCTTTCGCATTCAGAGATGTGCTCAGTGTGGCCTGTGCAGTGCTGGGATTAAGAGAGCATTGATCTTGTAGTCCCTGATTTGCATTCTCAAGGCTTCTCTGTTAAAATGTCCTTCACAGCAGAGAGAGGCTTTGGCAGGTAGGAAGGAGTCGGGGGTTGGAATTGAGAGTGACCCTTGATGACCAGGCACACATTGTCCTCTGAAATAGAACTGCAGGGCAGGCTGGGAAGTAGGTGGAAGGAATCCAGGAGAGGGTAGCCCCTGGGCAGGGACAACCCTAGACTGCCTCTTGGCTTCCTTCCTCTCAGAGGTAGAAGAGAAGGGGCCAGGAGAAACATTCCCCTTGGGTAATACAGTCACAGAAGATACGGAACTGCTAGACGCTATACATGGGCACCCCTGCCCAGCTTAGATTGTTAGACCTGTTGGCAGCAATAGGGTGAGGGTACACAGTTGGGCAGCAGCAGATTTGCATGTTCTCCTAGGGATACTCAGGCATTTGCTGACACATGCAAAAACCCTTCATGAAAAACTGACTCGAGGTCTTCAAGCCAATTGACAAAACTCAGCAACTTAAGAATGGGCGTGTTTTGGTATAAAAGGATAGGGCAAGCTCATCAAAATGGTTTAAAGAGTTAATTGTGAATGTGATACAAATTTCACTTGAGATTATTAAAATAATATAAAATATTCAGTGAAGCCAGTGAAGTGGACAGTGAGGTGGGAAGGCTGGGAAGAGGTCATGGACAGGGGACAAAAGCATGTTAAATTCCTCATCTTAAGGTGGAAGAAAGTTAAAAATGATATTCTTGACTTTTGGTAATTAGAGAAGTGTAGAGTTAATGATGTTTTTAGAAACTTGAAGGTAGTTTTCAATAGAATTGAAAAGATTTTTGTCTTTCCAAATCAGGAAAAGATAAAAATAAAATATAATCTATATTGTAAAAGAGAATAACGTACTAGCAAAGATATAGCTAATAGCATAAAAATAAGACAATAGAAAAATGATAATTTTTTCTTAAAAGTGAATTCTCAGATGTGCTAAAAAAGAAACTTAATCATATATTGCTCACAAGGGCCCTGTTTTCTCTCCTATATCTCCAGTGAAAACTTACAAAACAAAGATTAAACAATTCCAATAAAACACAATAAAAAAAGATCAAAAGTAACAGTATTAATATAAAAGTAGAATTATATACCTAATACAAAAATGGTAAAAAGAGGATCATTTCATATTGCTAAATTATAAATGTTATTATATGTAGTTATAAACTCATGATTATAAGAGTCATAAAATTGTGTACCAAGTAATAAGCATCCTAAATGAATTATTTAAAAGTGTTTTTTATTTCCCATTTGTGTATGGTATTTTTGTAATTACCTTTTTTGCTGACTTGTAACTTTATTTTACTGTGCTCCGAGCCAGTCTGTACGTTACCAGTCTTTTGAAATTTCTTGGCCCATTTTGTGTGCTTAATTTTTTAAAATGTACCTTGTATGCAGTTGTGTTGTTACATCATTAAGTCTCTACTGAAAATTTTTTTCGTCTTCTTGATCTATCATTTACTGTATAACTCTTTTCCTGTGATTGTAGATGTCTCAATTTATCTTTGTGATGTTTATTTTTGTCTTTTGTATTTTGAGGCTGTGTTATTGGGGGCACATAGGTTTTGTCATTATGTTATAACCCTTTTTATCTTTAGTAATTATTTTTATAGTCTGCTTGGCATATTCTTTTTCACACTTTTAAGTTTTATTTGGTATGTCTCTCTTATAAATAGCATATCGCAAAGTGACACATTGTTACCTCCATGTGTCCCTGAGAGTGCTCTGTGGGGAGGTGGTTGCTGATGACAGTTGCTGAGAGCAGGGACTGCACTCCTGTGTCACTCAACTGCTCATCCTCTGCTATTCTGCCTTGGGGAGTGTATTCCAAGGGAAGAATGCAGAATACAGGAAAAGCTTTAATTTTTAATTTTTTTTACAATGGTTACATTTTTTTTTTTATTGAATCATAATTGATTATGCATATTTTGGGGGTTCAACATTGACATATTTTGATCAAATCAATATTATTAGGATATATATTATTTCAAATCATACTTATTCTTAATGCCCCTTTTCCAGTCTCTCCCTCTCCCCCCTCTGATAATCCTAGATTTCTTCTCTCCTTTTTTTTTTAAAGATGACTGGTAAGGGGATCTTAACCCTTGACTTGGTGTTGTCAGCACCACGCTCACCCAAGTGAGCCTCGGGCCGGACCTTCTTCTCTCCTTTTGAAAGAGTAAAAGATTTATTTAGAAAGATACTTGTAATGCTAATAATCAAAGCCTAGCAATCCTACACTAGAAAATTGACTAAATAACTTATTTCAATAATCTTTGTTTAATGGAGTATGATACGGTTGCTTAATATTTACAAAAAGTATTTTAATGACATAAGTGCACATTGTAAAGTGAAAAAAGTAGACACTATGATCACTTATAAACCACTTATGAAAGGCATTAAAATCAACAATAAATACAAAAACAAATAAGGAAACCAAACTTTTAAAGAACAAAGTGTGCCTTCCTAGCCCCTCCTTGTCCGCCTGCCACCCCGGCCTCTGATAGAGGGGTCAGTGAGGCCTTGATAAATTGGTGTCTGATTCTCAGTGTTCCCTGGTGTCCCCGACAGAGCGTGATGATGGACCTTTCCAAACGCAGCCGCAGTGGTAAATTCCGCCTTGTGACCAAGTTTAAAAAGGAGAAGAACAACAGGAACAAAGAAGCCCACAGCAGCCTGGGAGCCCCGGGTACCTGCCCCTGTCCCGCGTGTCTGGCTGCCCCCGCCAGCTGTCCTGCCCAGTGCTCCTGGTCTCTGCTTTCTCCCTTGGCCTTGCTGCTCTTCCCCCATGGTCCCTGGGCCATGACCTCAGTCATGTGGTTGCACTGGCCTCTAGCTACACAACGACACCCTTGCTTGCTTCCCCTCTCTGCATTTGGGCGTTGACTGTTGTCACACCCTGCCCTGAACAAGCTCTCCATGGAGACTCCAGGGTGACAGGCTACCTGTCCTGAATTGGGGGGTTCAAGGTGGGGAGGAGGACAGCAGAGGTGACAAAAAACCTGGAGACACAAAACTCTGACCTCAGACTGTGCTGGGCCCGCTGTGCCTGCCCCTTCTGATGGGCTGCTGCTTCCTGTTTAATCGATTCATTGGTCAAGGTCCCTAGGCCACCAGTGATTGTGGGTGATGAAATCAATGGAAAGTGGTTCTGAAGGACATTTTTCCTTTGGGTCAGTAAATTGGGGCTTAAAATCTGTCTGAAGCGTCAGCCCTGAGCACTGAGGCTGTGTCTAGTGTTCTTGGGCACCGGGTGGGCCCCACGCCTGGATTTTGGGGTGTGTTTGCTGCCAGTAAGGGCAGCTCCCTTGATTTTTTTCTTGGCATGTTTATTCAGAAATTGGGTTTCTGTTAATGATGGTTCTGACTATATGAAATCTAAATCTCTGCACGTCTTCCTTCCTGCTGTGGTCCGAAAGTGAAATTTATCCCCTCTAGAAGCTAGAGGAAAAGCTGGCTTTAGCTACACATCAAAACATTTCTGATATATTTGGTGTTTAATCCCTCCTGGGACACCAAGGAGTGTCTAGAAGGCTGATGACCCACCTAGCAGGAACAGACGCCAGCTCTGCCGCAGCTCCAGCCGCTTGAGCGGGTGGCTCCCCACCTCTTCAGCTCTGGGGGTGGTGCCTGTGGTTGGGTGGTAGGTGCAGGCTGCTGGGACATCTTGGGTGCTGGCTGCTGGGATGTCTTGGGTGCTGGCTGCTGGGGACGTCTCGGGCGCTGGCTGCTGGGACGTCTCGGGTGCTGGCTGCTGGGATGTCTCGGGTGCTGGCTGCTGGCATGCCTTGGGTGCCTGCCACCACCTGCTTCATCTGGGCTCTGGGCACTCACTGCACTCATGCTTTTCCGTCTCCGACAGTTCACCTCTGGGGGACAGAGGAGGTTGCTGCCTGGTTGGAGCACCTCAGTCTCTGTGAGTATAAGGACATCTTCACGCGGCACGACATCCGGGGCTCTGAGCTCCTACACCTGGAGCGGAGGGACCTCAAGGTACTTCCACGGGCGTCTCCCTGGAACCCGCACCTGGGCTTCCATGCGGCTCCTTTCCACTCTATCCTCTCCCCTGACCTGCCACGTCCCAGCTTCACGGTTCTTCTCAGGCCTTCGTGTGCACCTTGGGGTGACAGGTGGCCATTGCACTTGACAGTGAGGGCTCTGCGTGCCACAGCCAGAGGAAGCCAGGAGCAGATGTGATGGGGAAAAGCTTGATTTTTCTTAGCCTATTTAGATAGGGAACTATTTCAACATTAAGAACACTGTTGGGGACACAGCCCCGCACTGCTAAGTTCCCGCCGAATCACTGTCTCACGACAGCCAGGCGAGAAGAGCCCTGGCTCAGGGCGTCCTCTGCGCTTGTACCACAAGTAGTTCCTGAAGCATGTCACCCACACTCCTGTCTCCACTCTGCTGCTGGGGGGCGCCGCACTTGAGCTGGGGGTGGCAGGAGAGGCTGGTGACCCGTGTGTGGTCAGGTCTGCACCAGGCCTCATGACACCCCCGCAGAGCCACGCCCTTGCATGGGTGACCTCCCGGGTGGCCTCCTGGGCATCGAGTCCCGAGAGCATGAAAGGCCCCTGTGGGCATCCTAGACAAGGGGGCTTGTGAGGCCACCTGCCAGCCACTTGTGCTCACCCTGTGTTTTGTTTTTGTCCTGCTGGATTTGTCCTGGCCATCAGTGATGTTGTAGAACTCAGTAGTGACGTGCTTGGTGTCTGCACACTAGTTATTTTATGCCATTTCCCTCTGGTTTCGCTGTTGTCACCTCATCTGTGCTCAGAGGATTGAGGCGGAGGGCCCGTTGGTGGCAGCCTGTCTGCAGAGACCTCTGGCCCGGGCTCTCTTCCCGGCATCCACGGTGCTGTGCTCTGTTGCAGGACCTCGGCGTGACCAAAGTGGGCCACATGAAGAGGATCCTGTGTGGGATCAGGGAGCTGAGCCGGAGCGCCCCTGCCGCCGAGGCCTAGCCTTCGCCCTCTCGGCCTGTGTCCTCTGCTCCCCCCACCACTGAGGGTGCCGCTGCCGCCACCGCTGCAGCCCCGACCCTTCTCACGGTGCTACTCCTTTGTCTGCGACAGGAAGCCTCTCTGACGCCCATTCGTGACAGCTCTGGGGTCTTGAACATACCAACATAGCTACCTTGAAACAACACTTTCCCAAATCGGAGCCATTCAGGGCAAACTGTGTCATGCCCACCCCCAGCTCCCACCTACCTGTGTCACGGGCCATGGGGACGCTGGCGAAGTCCAGCCTCCCGGGCACCAGGCACTCCTGCAGAACCTACCTGCCTTGGCCACATGCTCAGATTGTCCTGTGGGCTCCTCTCCATGTGTCCTTCAATAGCACTATTTCCTGGCTCCTGCTGGAAGCGTGGTTGGGACCAGCCTGAGGTGGTCCCACGGCAAAATGTCCTCTGTGCCTGACAGCCACCTCGTGGTTCTTCTCAGCAGCCCCACGAGGCAGCCCACTGCTGTCGTCCTGTTAATTAATAAGGTTTTTAGAAAAACAAAGGTCCTGCTCTTTCCTGGTTTGAAAGTGGCATGGATATGTTTCCAGTCCTGTTTGTTATAATTTGACATGAAGGGAAAGAAAAAAATGCCTCTCAATGCAAGCCAGCAGGCAACTGCAGCTTTCCGGTCTTCAGTCTGTCGTCGCCTATGAGCTGTGGGTGTGGGGTCGTGGTCCCTTCTGTTCCCACAGGATGCCATAGGCCTCTGGAGTCTACCCGGGGCCATGAGTGGGACCTACTGCCAGCCAGTCCCCCCCAGGACAGAGGGTGTGGGTGTGCATTAGTGCGGTACTTCTCTGTAGAAAGGCTTCCTGGGCTCTGGGGAGACTTCCTGCCGTTCTGTGGGAGAAACAGCTGGTTCCCAGGCGGTGTGTCCCCAGATGGACACAGACAGCCTGGAGGCTGTTTTGGGAGTGTCTGACCCTGCAATGGCTTCTTGTCTCCTGCTACCATGCCTGGTGTCCCTGAAGGCATCACCAGGGACCCTGACCCGATGGCCCACGCTGCTCCTGCTCTGCCTCAGTCCCAGGTGTGAGCTGCAGCCCTGTGCAGGGCCAGCTCCAAACCAGCCGACAGTGATGCCAAGAGCACAGAGCTCCCTCGGGGGGAGGGCTGAGCCCTGTGGGGACAGTGCCCAGGCAGGGGCACCCCTTGCTTCTGCCAACACCTCTTCACCTGTTACAGGGACTCGTAACAGGCCCTGGGAGGGGTTTTCTACGACCCAGCCCCGGTGCCCTGGCTGAGGAGGGAACGTGTCTGCCTGGCTGCCAGGCTGCAGCCCAGCGCTCTCCGTAGAGGAGCACCTTCCAGAGGCACCCGCGAGCCAGGCGTGGGTGCGGGCCGGGGTCTGCAGCACCCCGGGTGCTGAGGGGCGGACCGCGGACGCTGCTGTGCCTGCCACTTGCTTTGCAGACCCCTCTGTCCACGTTTCCCCTTAGCAGGGTACACCAGGTGGATCCCCTCACAGCCCTGGCCCTGCCTCTGTGGCCTGGGGTGCTGCCTTCCGCTGGTCCCCCGAGGGGCGGTGCTTGGGCCGAGTCCCCTGAGAGTGTGGCAAGAGAGAGGGCGCGCTTCCACTGTCATGGCCGCCTGTCCTTGTGGGTGACGTGTTGGCGTTAGGATTTTTGGGTGAAATAATCTCATGCTCCATACATTGGAAGTGATATTGGGAGCAAAACAGTTGTGGGTTGCCTTTCCCACCTCTGATTCTGTTTCTCGCAGGACAGCCATTTTAGATGAAAGTAGGTGGAGGAAGAAATAACCGAGCCACAGCAGTCAATTTCCCAAGTGCAAAAGGCTCGCAGTTGATGGACACTTGTCTTTCGGTCCCAGCACGGTGGGGCGGCGCACCCTGGGCTCCGAGGTTCCCAGGGCAAGCCCTGGTGAGGGGACACGAGGAGGACAAGAAGGTGATGGCAGTTTGGGGGCCTCCCAGGGCCCAGCGTTTGGCACCAGGGCCACCCAAGTTCTCAGTTTCCTCCTCTGGGGAAAGCGTTGCGTTTGGTTCAAGAGTGTTGTTTAAAATTTGTGTGTTGTCAGTGATTAAAACAGTACTGTTTACGTAAAAACCATTTTTCTAATTCTAACAAGTTAGAAAAGTAATGGACATGCACGTTGTAGGAAACTGCCGGGCTGGTGTCCCTGCGCATCGTGGTGTCCCCGCTGCCTGTTGGGCTGCTCTTCTGCCTGCCCCATGTCCAGGGTCTTGGGGCCCAGCAGTCCTGTCCAGTAGAGGAAAGAAGGATTCCTGAAAAGTCTTGGAGAAAAGGTTTTGTGCCCTTGGTGGGGCTTCCCCCTCATATTTATAATCTTAATTTATACAGTGACCGCCTTGGAAGCGAATGCCTCTCGTGTCGTGTATATAGTCCATACCTGCGTGCTGTAAATACGTTGTTCCCGGTATAAATAAAGCCTGTTTTGATCTTCCGTTGTCAGAGTCCTCATCTTCATTCCTTGTGCTTTGACATAAAATTTTGGTTGACAAAAAATCTTTCCAAATTGGATTCAGAATTGTTTCTCAACGGCTCTAAAAATAGGCTGGACTGTCAGTTGCTGAAGAGCAGAACAGAACACCATTGTATCTTTTAGGGTGTGGGTTTTGTAACGTTCTGGATTGGAAGCTCAGGCGGGCAGATCACACGCAGCCTCGGCTCTGTCAGTTGCTG
This sequence comes from Galeopterus variegatus, assembly GCF_000696425.1. Lineage (NCBI taxonomy): Eukaryota > Metazoa > Chordata > Mammalia > Dermoptera > Cynocephalidae > Galeopterus > Galeopterus variegatus. Next base: position 114,805 of record NW_007730899.1, on the reverse strand, counting down.
AAGAGCAGAACAGAACACCATTGTATCTTTTAGGGTGTGGGTTTTGTAACCTTCTGGATTGGAAGCTCAGGCGGGCAGATCACACGCAGCCTCGGCTGAGGCTGGGAGGGCCAGTCACTCCCGCTGGTGTCTCTTGCCTCTTACAGCCTTCGCGTCGAGCTGCAGACCCGAGGCTCTCCTGCTTCTCTGGTTAGTCTTAGTACCTTTATTCCAAGGGGACTGCCTCTCTAAGATCAAGGTCACTTTAATTGTCATCCCCCGTTTCCTGGAGCGAGGGATCGAGACTGGGTTCGTGGAGGAGAAAGTCAGACTGGCAGGCTGCAGAAGGGCTGCGTGGGCTCTGGAAGTGTTGCTTGCCTTCCCTTGTCCTCTCTAACAGAGCCCCATTTTTTCCCCTGGTGTGCATTCTCCTTCACGTGGCTATTCAGGACCTCAGGTCTCGTGGCTGCAAGATGGTTGCCACAGTTCCAAGTGTCACATCCAGACATGACCATGTCTGTTGTAAGTTGTGTGTATGGGCAGGTGGCTGTCTCCTATGTGTGTCTCTTTTTAAGATAAACGGAGCCTTTTCAGAAGCCCTGGCTTCAGCTGACCTTCCCTAGTGTCTGGAATTGGCTAGAATTGCATTACACACCTGTGATGAAACCAATCAGTGCAAAGGGGACGGGCTGTAGTGATGACAATCACGGTGCTGATGACTGACACGCAGTACTTTATTCCAGGTGCGGGCTTAGGTACATTACACACATTAACTCCTCTAATCCCCCTAACAAGCCTGTGAGGTGGGGATGTACATTTAACAGACGGAGAAGCAGTCTGAGAGAGGCTACACAACTTGCCTGATGACACAGCATTTGGCCAAGATGGGCATCACAGGGCAGTTGGGCACCAAGGTCATACCTCTTCTAGTGCTGTGCAGTCCTGTGCCCCAGGCCTCATACCACGCTCAGCCCAAGTTGATAGGTGAGGAAGTAGGACCCAAGTCAAAGGTAGGCTTTCTGGTACCTGTGGCCTGGGCCCTGTGTCCCTGCTGGATGAAATGGGTAGGAGCAGGCCTGGGGAGGCAGGTGTGGGTTTCGCCCATCTCACACGGGGTGTGGCTCCATTGCCTCGGAAAGCAGCCAGGAAGGGGCTTCCTGGAGAGGTGGCATCTGGGGATGGGGGAGGGGGGCAGGTGGCAATCCAAAGGAAAGGGAACAATTGGAGAGTAATGTGACTGCAGGGTGTCACATCGCAGTCATTTGGAGAGAATGGGGTCTTGATCGCTTTTAAAGGGATCCTCGTAAGGGCTCATCCACAATTGAGAAAGCAAGTTGAGTGCAGTTAGCCAGTTTCAACCTGCTGTGATCCAGTACTGTTAACTGACCACCGGATTTGTTCCCTCCTCTGTTGTCCACAAGAGAGTTTTACCATGGTCGTCGTCGTCATTTGGACACTGGTTCCAGGTCGGGTGCGCACTTGTCGCTTAGCCACAGGTTGCTGGACCAGGTGGGGTTGTGTCCATTGGGCCAGGCAGAGCAGTGGGCCTCGTGCAGGGCTGGGAGCAGGAGCGGGCGGCCACTCTGTGTTGCCTCCCTTGGGGGTCGGGGAATGTGTGGCTGGGCTGTAGGTGGAACAGACACTTGAGGGGGTGCTGTCATCTCTGACTCACACGCAGGAGGAGGAGCTTGGCGGACTCGGCCACCTCTGCTCGCGGTGCATGGAAGCCCTTTTGAGCAACCCTTTTCACACACTCCCTCACTATTGTTTGAATGGAGCTGACAGCAGGTGGCAAGTTGCCCACTTCGAGCACAGGACACAGGTCCCTACAGAGTGGCACTTTGCCTCTGATGAGCTGTAATGGAGCTGCTGGTAGCATCTTGGTGCCTAGGGCAGAGCCTGTGGGAGATGGGACAGCCTGCAAGAGGCTCCTGCTGTCCTTTGAGCACCGGCCTCTCCTGGCCTGATCTGAGCTCCACTTTGGGCTCTGTTGCATGAGACAGGAGGTCCCCCTTCTGCTCCAGCCAGCCCGAGCTGGGGCCAGTCACCTGCAAATGGAGGTGTGCTCTCCTGGAGCGTGCATGCATGTGTGCACGACAGAGGGATGTGGAGCGGCTGGAGACGTTCTCTTCCGCTTGCGTTTTGAGGCCACCACTTCCATCTCCTACTTTCCATACATGAATTTCCAGAATGTAAACATACCCATGATACCGTCATGTATTTTATTGAACCGTATCACTGCCGTGCTTTGAATGGGCGCATAATGACGAACAGAATGAAAGCGATGACCTTTTGGTGGCCTCTTGTCCAGACAGGGTGAAGGGGCCGTCATAATTCGGTCCCTTATAGTTACATCTACTCCAGAGGGAAGCCAACATCTACTGGATTTGGGATTATCTGGGAATTCCTGCCCCTCCCATTTTTGGCCAGAAAAAATGTCAGTTTAAGTGTTTTGTGCAACTCAACCACCATTGCCAGTCCTGTTTCCCCAGAAGGAAAAGAGAACTAGACTATGTCCAGCCTCTTCCAGTACAGTTGTTCCCATGAGTTGTAATTCATTTAAAACCCAAACATACTTCTCTTACTTCGAAGGCAGTACTGATAGAGTATTTCTAAATATAAACCATGTTAGTTTATGTGACCATCTGCAGTACGTACGCCTGGGGGGAAAGGCCACAGAATTTCCTCTCAAGTGAGAACAGGAAGCAGTTGGCACTAAACAGAAACTAACGACGACTTTAAAAATGGTTTATTTGTCCTTTAACAAAATCTTACAGATTTCTTCCTGCATCCTTCAATTTATCCCCAAACCTTCAATTTATCCCCAAATTAAAAAAACAAAACAAACAGAAAACAAAAAGGGAGGAAGGAAAGAAATGCAGCTCATACAGGCCCAGGCTGCAGGTGCCCTGCTTGATGGCACTTCTGGGCACATCCTCCCAGCCTCATCTTGGTACTTTTGGAAATGCTCACTGGGGCCTCTGGCTTCTCAAAAGCAAAGCTTTTCAGTTATGGCATTAACATTTTATTACCTTGAGATGAAGGGGCATAGTAAGGAAATGCGTCCGTTACAGTGAAAGAAACAATGGCTTATGCACAGAAGGGCTGGGCCTCCAGCTACGAAAGGTTAATCATAATGTTTATGGTTTTGGTATTCGAAGCCCTCAATGTACGTCTAGAAGGGCGCCATTGAAACCCACGTGCAAGTCTCCTGAGATTGAGTTAGTGTTTAGTTAAAGTCCAGCTTCGTACAATGCCAGTGCTTCAACAGAAACGAGTACATAATTTATAATACAGAATCTCTCAGACAGTCGTACAGAAGGGATGAAGGTTCCTCTTCAACGGTGGTTTTGACGGTGTTGGAGAAGGAAAAGCAGGGCCACTGGCTTATCGTTGGCTCTACGGAAAGGTGACACAGCCAACAACGTGTGCTGACATGCCTTAAGCCAGGGTGCAGGCTGAGATGGTGTCGTTTTCTTCCCATCTCAACACTTCAGTTCTGTTTTAATATCAATGACAGAAGGGCTGATGAGGAGTCGTGTGGAATCCAGATGATAACCAGGTTGAGAATGTGTTACATCTTTTTAGGAAGCTGCTTTAGACTAAATCAGCTTTGAGAAAGTCTACCACCCTGGCGTCCTGTATCAGTCAATTCAGTAACACAGATGCTGTGTTTGTTATAAATACCAACTAATTCCTTAACATTGAGTAGTTATCTGTGTTCAATTAAGAAGGAAAAAATCTTAGTTTACATTTTCTTTTTCACATCTGTTTTAACTGAGACTAGTCAGGAATATCAACTCAGGCTGTCCGGGGCAACGTGAAACCCACGGTGGTGAGGGGCTTGTCTGCGATGACGGCTTCCCTCCAGGCTGAGGTGCTGCGGGCAGCAGCGAGAACGTTCTGATCACAGACATCTCAGGTCAGACCAAGCCCCGGGAGCTGCGGAGCTGGCCACGCCGAGGCTTCCTTGTCTTTAGAAGAGCACATTTAACTGCAGGATGGTCCATCTGTCTCCTCATTGTGGAAAGGGAGCTAACACGATAGAATCACAGCATTTTTGGTTTTCTTGGTGGCTGGCCACAGCTCAGATTGAACCCTGGACCTTGGTGTTATCAGCACCAGAATCACAATTTTAACTCAGACCAATGGGGGGACATGTAATATGTGAGGACCAGAACGGTGTGGGGGACGTGAAATCTGGAAAACACAGACTACCCTGCAGATGGCCCACACAGTCATCTGGACAGTGTAAGAAAAAGGGATTGAGCAGTGTGTATTTTACGCAGATCCGTCAGACTCAGGCAACATGCTCCACCCTCCCTGTGGTTACTGCACAGGTAGTGCATTTTCTGGTGAAAGGGGGCTGGGGCAGGTGTGAGAGATGAGTAGCTGCTTGGCACCTGTTGTGGGCTGGGGTGTGTCGCAGAGCTGGGCAATCAAGTGCATTTGCCTGGCTTCCCTTTGCTCATAACGAAGCAGAGGATTTGGGATCTGAGGCTACACAAGCAACCAACCAGTCAATCCACAAACTGACAAAACCCGCTTCCACATAGTCGACTGGGCAGTTGCATCAAGAGTGTAGAACCTGGCGCTGCGGCCCCGGAGCTGTCCTGCTGCTGCTGCTATCTGAAACTCCCAACGTGGATGGAGAGAGAAGCCTCTGGTCCTCTGGGCCGGGCCGGCATCCCTGCACTGGTGAACATATCGCTGCTGTGCGCACGAAGGGCTTCTTGGCTGTGGGAGACACAAAGATGTCACTGACTCATAGTCAAGGACATGGTCGGGTCACTAGGTCAAAGGACTTAGAATAATTCCAAAATTCATTCCTTTTTTCTCTGGTGGCTGGCTAGTACAGGGCTCGAACCCTGGACCTTGGTATTGCCAGTGCCATGCTCTAAACGAGCTAACCTGCCAGCCTCCTTCCAATATTAGGGGTTAAATTAGAACAGGCCACAGCACACGTGTTTGCAACTTTGACAGACATTTCCAAATTGCCCCACCAGAGGACCCCAGGTCACCCTCTGCCAGTCCCATGTGCAAGGACAGCAGGCTCCCCATGCCCTGACCGTGCTGCCTGTCACAGACTCTGCGGCTTCTCCAACCTGCTCGGTGAAAAGGCCTCACAGCAACGGAATCTGTTCTCCTTCACTTTTTAAACTGACGTGTGACATTCATAGTCACACAGATCACACATGCGCAGCACCATGAATCGTCACAAGCTTTCACACCTGTGTCCCTCGACCCAGGCGGCTTTGCCCCTTCAGTCCCCAGGAGAACCACCCCTGGCACCGCCCAGGAGATGCGTTTTTGCTGCCTGTGACCACACTGAGGAACCCTGGCACAGGGCACCCTCCCGCGCCACTGCCCAGCAGGTCCCCCCTCAGCCGAGCACAGCAGGCAGCTTTGGCTGCGGTGTTTGGTGGGCACGTGCCCGTCTTTTTGTGGAGTGCATACTTCACAGTGGAGCCACTGGGCTACAGCAGAGGTGTGTGATCAGCTGACACTGCCACATTTTCCAAGTGCTAGCACCAACTCCACACCCAGCAGCAGAGGCCGAGAGTCCTGCATCCCTGCCACGCTGGCCTCATCAGTCCTTCTCAATCTGGCACTTGTCGTGGTGTGCAGTGATAGCTCAGAGTAGTCTGGATTCACCTTACTCTTTTTTTTTTTTAACTTGGCGGCTGACGGGTAAAGGGATCCGAACCCTTGATCTCCACGCTCTAACCAGCTGAGCTAACCAGCCAGCCCTAAATTTACATATCTTTCATCATGAATGAATTTGGCTGAGCATATTTTTATACGTGGGCAAGCAATTTGTATTTCCTTTTCTGTGAACTGTCTGCTTATACCCTTTACCTATATTTTTATTGGATTCTTGGTCTTTTATTTATTTGCAGGTGTATTTCCAAAATTACCTCTTTATCCAGCAATTCCACATGCAGAGCTTTGTCGTACACACACCCACATCTTTATTTCAGACTGAGACTCTCCGAGGTTGGTCTTTTATTTATTTGCAGGTGTATTTCCAAAATTACCTCTTTATCCAGCAATTCCACACGCAGAGCTTTGTCGTACACACACCCACATCTTTATTTCAGACTGAGACTCTCCGGGTCTATTCAGTGACAGTGGCAGTTTGGATAACAGTAGATAGTTGTGTCTTCATGAGCAGCATGATGTAACCACTCACCGTATTGCTTTTTATTTTAACTTTATTTTTTGGAGAGTTCACAGAGTCACATGCTTCCAAATTCAGAAGCCACCAGAGAGGCTCACAGAGAAGTCTCTACATGCCCTGCAAGTTTGTGAGCAGGTGTGCGTGGAAGGGGCAGCTGAGCACACACTGGCACATGACAGCAGCGCGCACCAGGAAACTCCTGTGGCAAAACGCAAGGCTTGCCCATGTGTGCTTCTGCACAGGTGACGGTCAGGCTGGCCCATCTGGGAGGGGCTGTGTGATGGGGGGGCGGTGCAGAGACTTCTCTGTGAGCCTCTTTGGTGGCTTCTGAATTTGGAAGCATGTGACTCTGTTAACTCCAAAAAATAAAGTTAGAGTAAATAAAAAGCAATACAGTGAGTGGTTCCATCACGCTGCTTGTGAGACACAACTGTTCTGTTATGCAAATGGGATACATGAGGCTCAGGATAAGATTTTTAGTGAGAGCAAAACACTCTATCTCACACAGATGGAAATGCAGATGACAGGCCCTGGACTGGGCAGACGGTCCTGATGGCAGAGGGCAGGCAATGCCTGGCACATGGGTACCCAAGATGCTGAAGGGCAGGGAGAGGGAGATTAGGTGATCAGAGGCCAGATCAGGTGTAGATCATTAAAGCTGCTGCAGTGCTGTGGGTAAGAAAAGACAAAATCAGCCAAGGCAGAAGCAGAGCACGAGGAAAGGCTGACTGAGGACAGTGTGAGAGTTACTGAAACCAGCAGTGGGGAGAAGAGGAAGGCGCCCCCGGGGCCTTTGGAGTGGCCTGTGTGGAGGTGACGTGTGGGCCAGGCTGGTGGGACTCCTGGGGCTGAGTTGGGTTGAGCAGAGTGAACTGAACTTCACGCCTGTGGAGTCTGAAGTTACTGCAGAATGTTCCAGTAGATTTTGGCAGGTGTGCACTGCCCAGAGGCCATGTGCAGAGATTTATGGCTCACCCCGAGAGGAAACAGAGTGAGCTCCCCAAGGCAAGGTGACTCGGGCGGAGTGTATGGTGGGGCAAGAGCAGGCAGGTGCCAGCATCTGATGGACGGGCAGGGAAAGGAGCCCCCACAGAGACTGCAAGGGCAGTTGGAGGTGAGAGGAGAGAATAGCGCCCTGGCAGCCAGAGGGGATGGGGGACCCTGTGGGACGGGGCTGGGCGGGGCCGAGCAGCACAGAGAATTTGGCTGAGGACGCCAGTGTCATGCTGCAGGAGCAGCCAGGCCCTCGGACCCACCCGGGAGAGAAGAGTGGGAGGCCTGGAACGGAGGCACGCCCAGGAGCAGTGCAGATCTTAGAGGGTGTTGGGTGTGAAGGAAAAGGCCCAGGAAACAGGCGAGGATGCCCAGGGGAGCGAGCAGGATGTGGCCCGGGGCACTGCTGCAGGCCTCCTCATGATGACTCTGGGGGCCACATTGTCCCCACACATGCCACAGAAAGCTCTACAAGGCGCAATCTAAGGAAGATGGAGAAATGTGGGCATTTCTTCGCAATGCAGTTGTATGTAAGGGGAGTTCCAAGCCGTAATCAGTAGTTCTCAGCAGGAGTAAGAAAAAGTCAGAACCCCTGGAGGTTCCGAGCACATAAACGCAGGTCCTCATAATTACCTTTTCTTCTTCCCCAGAGCGAGCTGTTTCTGTTTTTCTTTCCCAGCGTCATCTCTGATTGTACTGAAATCATCATCGTCATCAACCAGCAGATTCTATATTTCAAAATAATTAATGAGCAATGTTTTCAGACATCTTTTTAGCCTACATTTAAAAGAGAGGTGTTTAGGACTGGCCAGTTAGCTCAGTTGGTTAAAACCCAGCCTTGGATCACCAAGGTCAACAGTTCAGATCCCCGTACTGGCCAGCAGCCAAAAAAAGATTTAAAAAGAGAGAGAGAGGTGCCTTAAAAAGTACCTAAATTGACAAATGGAAGTATTCACATTTATAAAAACTAGATTAATAACTGATAAAAAACATTTTATCTGTACCGGCCAGCTTTCTGGGTACCCCAGAAAACCCCAAAAACATTCTAGTGCTTGATGAAAATAAACTTGGGTGGCAGGAAGAGCTTCACGAGGGAAATTGATTTTCAGTCATCTGACCTTTGCCTTCAACTACAAATGCTCCTACTGGGAGTAAGCCCAACAAAAAGGGCTTTAAAAAGGATGTAAGTTAAGAACATAAAGCACAGAAATCATCCACATCGATCATGACCGATCTCTAATCGCAGTGCTAGAAACACAGCTGTTTGTTTTCTAAGTACTGTCAAACTGTTTTCACCTCTACGCATTTCTCTAGTTAAATTGTGAGCTTCTGAAAGGCGTGGACTATGTCCTGCAGGGATTTACAGATACAGCGCGCTCAATAAATTCTACCCAGTGACCATGTGTGCTCCCCAGTACTTAGTTACTTTTATATATGCTACAAACATTATTAATGATAAATGTTAGCCTCTCCCCTCAGATGCCCAGAGGGAGGATGCCTCAATGAGCGTTGACTCATCAAAATACACACCTAGGAAGGAAAGCATCTCAGGAAAAAGACAATTCTGAGGGTTTGCCAGGTCCCGGTTAAGAGTTCCCCAGGTTACTGGCCATATTCTTATGTGTGCACGTGGGAGAGTAAGCTTTAGTTACACGTGGTATTTACAGCCTTCAGTGACTCTGATAGCAGCTGGAGCTCTGCAGGAGGCTTTGGCTGCCCATCAGTGCACCCTTCGGGTGAGGAAACTGACATGATAAACAAATATTATAATTTCTGTTCCAACAAGTTGTGCATGATATACTTTTAAAAAATTGTGAAATAATGGGGCCGGCCTGTGGCTCACTCAGGAGAGTGCGGTGCTGATAACACCAAGGCCATGGGTTCGGATCCCATATAGGGATGGCCGGTTAGCTCACTAGCTGAGTGTGGTGCTGACAACACCAAGTCAAGGGTTAAGATCCCCTTACTGGTCATCTTAAAAAAAAAAAATTGTGGGCCGAGCCCGTGGCGCACTCGGGAGAGTGTGGCACTGGGAGTGCAGCAGCGCTCCCGCCGCAGGTTCGGATCCTACATAGGGGTGGCCGGTGCGCTCACTGGCTGAGCGCGGTGCAGCCGGTCTCAAAAAGGACAAAAAAAAAAAAATTGTGAAACATTACAAAAAAAGAGAAAACACAGAAATAATGGGACAGACACCCATGTTCTCTGGGGACAGGTGTCAGAACATGCCTGGGCTCAAATCCACGGGCACATGAGCTGTGTACCTTGAACAAGCTGTGTAACTCCCCTGTGCCTCACCTTCCTTATCTTAAAATGCCACCAACTTCCCAGGGCTGTCGTGAGGATTAAATGAATTAAAGGTATCCATGGATAGTGCTTGGCACATAAGAAAACGATCAGGAAAATTTAGCTATTAGTAGTATTACCCTTTTACCATATTTGCTTCATTTTTATTTATTTATTTATTTATTTATTTTTTCCTTTTTGTCTTTTTTACTGACCGGTAACAGGATCGCAACCCTCGGTGTCGCGCCCGTACTGGGGACAGGCAACGGGATCGCAACCCTCAGTGTTGCGCCCACACTGCGCGCAGCCAGTGAGCGGGAACCGGTCTCCACATGGGATCCGAACTCTCCAGTGCGCCAGCGGGCCGGCCCTTCATTTTTATTTTTAAAGGAAAATATTTAATGGATTCTGTTGATGTTCCCCCACCCCCCGCCGTAGAGGTAGCAACTACACTGAGTTTAGTGTTATTGCTCCCATCTTCACTTTTATTCTGTTACCACCAGGGACATAACCCTCAGGGATACTTTATATAAATGATCATTTTGCAGTATCATTCAGTGACTTCATTTTGTTTGTTTTGTTTTTTAACATTAATTATCTGGATGTATCTTCATGTTGGCATATGTGGCTCTGGGTTATTCATTTTAACTGCTATGTATCATACCACTGTATCAATACTTTTTTTTTTCATTTTATCTGTCCCCTTTCTACAGGTCATTGAAGTTCTTTCCACTTTACGCCATCACACGTAGGGCTTCAGTGAACATTTCTGCACATCTCCTCACACATACGTGCTAGTTCTAGGATATATGTCCAGGAGTGGAATTACTTGGTTGAATCACATGGGCATCTTTTACTGTACAAAACATTGCCAAACTGCTCTCCAGAGTAGCTGTACCAACTCGATGTCCTGCTGGTGGTGTGTGGGAGTTGGGACAGCCTTGCTAGAAGCAGCGGCTCACTGCTGAGTCCTGCAGTACCCTGATGACCTGGGAAGCTGATGACCTCTTCACGTGCTTACCGGCTATTCAGTTCTCTTCTGTGAACTGCCGGGTGACAACCTTTGCCCATTTCTCCTCTATGGGTTGTCTTTTTGTAACTGATTTGTGAAAGTATGATATATGTTCTGGATAACTTCCCCTGTCAGTTATATTACTGCATACATCTTCCACCTGTCTGTGGCTATCTTTTCACTCTTTTATGGTTTCCTTTGATGAAAAAAAGTTTTTACTTTTAATGTTGCCAAATTTATCAATCCTTTTCTTTATGGTTTGTGCTTCTTGTTTCTTATTTTAAGAAATCCTTCTTAACCTGAAGTCATAAAGATTTTCTTTTATCTTTTCTTCTAAAGGTTGAAAATGACTGCTTTTCACATTTAAGACTTCAACTGAAACTGACAACTGTAGTTGGTGTGAGCAAAGGTGGATATAGTTTTTGTGGGGCCTGAAGCTCATAAAAATCTGGGACCCCTCTTTATGAAAATTAAATCAAAATTATGAATACAATTTTCCTATACAAATAATTCTCCCAGCACCATTTATTGAATAATCCATTTTTAATGTTGCTTCAAATATCTGTCAGGTTTCCTTATATGTGTGATTCTGGTTTCGAGCTTCTACCTTATCCATTCGCCTGTTTGCCTAGACCTGCCTGTAAACTGTACGGTCTTTTAAGGCAAGGACCCTGGTCTTGTTCTTCTTTAAAAATATCTTAGCTCCCTGGTTCTTTGCTCTTGCATATGAATTTATTCTATTTATTTTATCTAATCTACTCTATATGGTTTTCCACTGGAATTATACTGAATTTATTGATTTAGGAAGAACGGAGAGCTTTACTATCATGAGGCTTCCCTTCCAAGCACATGATATGGCTTTGTATCGAACTGAAGCTTTCTTTAATACTGCTCAGTGATATTTTTGTAATATTCTCCAGAAAGGTTGTATAAATCTTTTGTTGGATGTCTTCCTAGGTACCTTGTAGTTTTACATATATCGATCTTGGAACTTTTCAACTCTCTTATTAGATCTAAAGGTTTACCTGTACAGTCTCTTGACTCTGTTGTAAGAACAGTTTTATATTTTCCTTTAAAAATTTATTTTACTTCAGTGTTTATTTACTTTTCTTTGGGGTGAGGGAGGACATATTACCTTTCCCCTGTTGTTTAGTACAATGTTGAATAGAAGTGGTGATTAACAGAATCCTTATTTAGGGTCTGACTTTAATGGAAATGGTTTTCAAGTTTTCACTCTGTGTGTTGCTGTAGGTTTTGGGTAGGTACCTGTGTCAGGTTGAGTACATTTCCTTCTATTCCTAGTTTGCTTTAAGTTCTTTTTTTAAGAAAATCATGAACAAACATTGGATTTTTATTATTACATTTTATCCTATGCTTTTTCGGCATCTGTTGGACTAACCATACGATTGCTCTTCTTTAACCTGACAGTACAGGGCATTACGTAATATATTACTGACACTGTCATCCTTGCATTCCTCGGATAAACCCACTTTGTTGTCACATAGTAATGTTTTCTTATAACACATTTGCTGGGTTTGACTTGCTAGCATTTTATTTAGAATTTGACATTTATGATAAGTGAAATTGACTTAAAATTTCTTTTTCTGTCCTTGTCAGTTTTGATACTGAGTTCTAGTGGCCTCATACAATGAGTTGTCTAGCTTTCCCTCTTTTTTATCCATTCTCTGAAACAATTTGTATAAAACGGGATTATCTGTGTCTTAAAGATAGGATAAAACTTCTTTATAAAATCATCTGATCCTCATGTCTTGACAAGGTGGTAAATCTGCTGTTAATCAACTTACCTTAATACCAATAGTATCTCCATCTTTCAAGTAATAAGGTGCACCTTGTAAATTATCTTGCTTTTTCTTCTTTTTCCTCTTGGTAATTTGCTGGTTCTACAGGAAAAATCACACAAATCAAATGCAACCTCAAATTCTTTTTTTTTTTTTTCCTCCTTTTTGTCTTTTTTACTGACCGGTAATGGGATCGCAACCCTCAGTGTTGCGCCCGCACCGCGCTCAGCCAGTGAGCAGGAACCGGTCTCCACATGGGATCCGAACCCTCGGCGGGAGCGCCGCCGCACTCCCAAGCGGCGCCCCCTCCCGGGCGCCCCCCGGCCCGCCCCACACCCCAAATCCTACTCAACCTC
>NW_007730899.1:2804-101410 GCF_000696425.1 Galeopterus variegatus | reverse complement strand
CAAATTTTTTTTTTTTTTAATTTTTTTTTTCCTTTTTGTCTTTTTTACTGACCGGTAATGGGATCGCAACCCTCAGTGTTGCGCCCGCACCGCGCTCAGCCAGTGAGCAGGAACCGGTCTCCACATGGGATCCGAACCCTCGGCGGGAGCGCCGCCGCACTCCCAAGCGGCGCACTCTCCAGTGCGCCACCGGGCCGGCCCCAACCTCAAATTCTTACTCAGTTTCCTATCACCGTGAAGAGTTGTAGCTAGCATAGTTACCATGCCAGTACGCCCCATTTCTCTGAGAAAGCCCTACAACTTTACCCAGCTAGATATTGGAAGCCACTCGAACTTTTCAGGAAAGTATTTGGCAATTTCAGTTTTCTCCACTGGAAGAGAATAGAAGTCGGCAACTCGCTGCCGCAGGGAGCCGGCAGTCCAGCCTCGGGCGGTGTCCCACACCAAGTCCATGGCCGGGACATAGGCCCGTGTGCCGGGGATGCGCATCTGTGTCCTCAGCAGCATGTCCTGGGGGCTGCACCAGAAAACAATCAGATGCCAGATTTCAAACACACGAAATGAAAAGCACATGGTAACTGTAGGGGCATGAAGGGCAAAGCTTCCCCTTGACTTTCCTGGTTTTTATAAGTAGAGATTTTCCCTAAATCCTGAATGCTAGTGAGAAACCATTATCCTCCACTCCAGTCTCCCTGAATCCTGAAGAAGACTGGAAGCGAAGATCCTGCTCTGAGTCCTCAGCAGAGGGCCCTGGAGAGGCAGTGCCAGGGCTGAAGGCGGAGGAGTCTTCCTCAGCGGGGGAAGGAAGGAAAGCGGACCAGAGGCGGAGTGGAAGCAGCCCAGGCGGGACTGTGCGCCGGGCAGGGAAGGGCTCAGAGGGGCCCACCCTCACTGAGCTTCCCAGCCACGGTGGCTCCTGGGAACTGCTGGCTGTGCGACTGGACCCAGAAAGCTGGCAGGAAAAGGCTGGTTGAGGCAGACAGTTATGCACTTGATTTTAGGTGCTACAGATTTGAGTTGCTGTGGGTGGCCAAGGTGAAGGCACTGAGGACTTAGAGCTGGGGCTAGAGACACAAAGGTGGTGACAGACTATGGCTGCAGCTGCGGGAGTACCAGAAAACTTAGCAGGAAAAGGGCCTTGGAGGAGAAGAAAGAGACCCCTTCAGAAAGGTGGGAGAACAGGTTAGGTGTGTAGATCGCTACAGGACACGAAGGAAAGACCACAGATAAGAACTGGATGGTAGCAAGAAGGAGATGATTCGGATCCCTGTACCGGACAGCTGCCAACAAACAAAATAAACAAAAAAAACAAAGAAAAGGGGAAATGAAAATTACTGTGTTTTCTGGTGAGACAATGAGTGATTTTAAATGTTGTATTTCTGTTATATTGACGTTTTTACCAAATGAAAGGGTGATACCACAGGAGGAGGGGGAGCTGGAGGAAGAGAGCCCAGGAGAATGCTGACAGTAAGGGGCTGCAGGCGAGGCGCTGCTGGGCAGTGCACGCAGTGGGGACCCGCTGTTGCAGCCGAGCAGAGAGGGGCTGCGGCACACATGCTGGAGGTGCCCAGCAGGTACCAGGGGCTGGGTGAAGAGGAGGGATGAGAGGCCTCCCCGAGGACAGTGAAGGTGCCCTGGAGGTCAGCCAAGGACAGAAGAGCCAAGTGGGCAGGGGTCTAAGGAAGTGCACTGCTGTCCCTCAAAAGGGCCCTCCTCACGACACGTGTGAAAGGGGGCAACGTCGCTCCTACACAAAGAGCTCCCACAATTGCATCAGACTTTTTCTTTAAGTAAAATGTATGAAACTACTCATTCACACACTCACAAAATACTAATGGTTTATAAGCCTTTGAAAAAATGCTCTACCTTACTAGCCATCAAAGGACCAGAGCAAATGAGAATAAGATGACCATTTTTCATTTATCAATTTAGGAAACATCTAAACAGTAAAATTATTCAGTGTTGGCTGGAGGGTAAGAAGAAGTAAATACTCACAAAGTCTGCTTATGGGAACACAAGTTGGTGTAACTTACCTGGAAAGGAATTTAACAATTGATTTTAGAGGTTTAAAACGTCCATACCATTTGATCCAGGAATTCCCCTCTAGGAAACTATTCCTGGTCATACTATTAGTATTAAGAGTGCAGGTTTGTAAGTGCACTGGGATTAAATGAAGGTTAGACATGGTTGAAGGGTGCTTTCTCAGAATACACTGTGACAAGGATCTTCATCAGGTCAGATAGAGGAATCTTAATATTTGGTGATATTTACAAAAAGGTCTCATAAAAGACTTTCCCATAGTGACAAAAGAACAGGATGGTTTGATGGTAGACAGTTTCTTGGGTGCTTCTTTATTTGATAAATAGTTTTTGACTATGAAACAGGCAGTATTCTAGGTGCTCTCATGAGGCTTATATTCTAGTAGGGGGACAGATAACACGTAGTAAATGTAGTGTGTCAGCTGACATTAGGATATTAGGATGAAGTTCTGGTCAAGATGGCAGAATAGATGGTCCCCAGTGTCACTCTCTCCCACAAATGAATGAGTTTACAACTACAAAAATGTAACATTATAAGAGGAGGAGAGACCTGCGGAGTTCATGAATGGGGAGAAGCCACGATGAGAGAAAGAAAAACTTCTCAGTGTTTCAGCCTACAGCCGCTTTAAGGCTGGAGCTGCTGAGCACATGGAGCAGGAGCTGGCAGAAGCCACAGCCGTGCCCTTTAGATGGAGTTCCCTGGAGGCGGAAGGGGAGAAGAGGACTCTGGTGGCCCCCAGGACAGCAAGACCACTAATAGGGTTCCCGTGGACCCATGCAGGAGCGAGGAGCCAGAACAACTGAAAAAGGGGAGCCACTCAGAAGCCAGTGAGTCATCGCAACGGACCTGGCATGCAGCCTGTCCCATGGGAAGTGTTGAAGTACAGGCAGTGGGAGAAATGGGCCCACCAGGGGAACACTGGGACACAACAAGGACAGTTGATCCGCCCCCCAATCAGCATAGGACCACTCAGAGGAGACTGGTCAGGAATGCAGAATTGCATGGGGTGCTGTTTGATGAAAAGACTCAGGCCCAGATCAGAGTTTCTACACAATCCTGGTGCACCAGGTCTCTGGAGAGCTGGAAGTACTTGTAAGGTCAACCATTAAACCTTGAGCTACACAAAAAGTCTTCCCTAGGGAAAGAGCAGCAAAGCAGCAATTTAGCTCAACCACACAGCTCAACTACTGGTTCCCACAGGACATTCCCCCATTTTAGAAATAAGCAAAGGACAAAAAATTAGTTCCCGCCCAGGCACACCACCAGTGCCTCAGGAACCACCAGGGTACCCAAGGATTGGAGACGGGTACCAGACCTCCCCACCCACAAATAGGCACGCCACCAGCGCCAAGGAGCATGCCAAAAACATCTCCTCCATGTGGGTGGCCCACCACAGCCACCATGATAACCATGGCTGCCATGAAGGCAGCTAGACGCCACAACCACCATGCAAATGGTCTGCCAGGTACTGGAGTGAGTTGACACAAGGAGAGTCACCAGCAGAGATAAAGAAAGGAGGAGGATGTTTCTCTCCACAGAGCCCATTCCATAGTGACGGAAGAGACATCTGCTCTATGATAATATTGGGGGACCTGATCATGCCTCTCAGCATTGGACAGATCTTTTGGGCAGCAAATCAACAGAGTAACCATTATTCTTTCAGAGGGTTAGAAGAAATCTAGGGTGATTGGGGGGGGGAGGAAAAGGCAGATGGGGAGGGATTGGACAAGAGGCATAAAGAATAATTATGATTTGTAACAATATATATGCTAGTAATATTGATTTGATCAACATATCTCAATGTTGAACCCCCAAAATATGTATAATCAATTTTGATTCAATAAAAATTTTTTTTAAAAAAAGATATTAGGATGAAGAAAGCTGGTCAGGGGGCAGAGCGACAAGTGCATGACAACAGGTGATCTGGCGCACTGATGAGACCTACAGACGAGCATCTTGCTGACACTTCAGATAACTATGGGGTCAATATGCACTTGGAGGTTATTGAAAAATTAATTCTCCCTTACTTTTCTTGTGGGAGAATAAGTTTCAGATTCTAGATACCAGTCATACAAACATATCTGTAGAACACAATCTGTTTTAACTTGCTAGATTCCTTAGAAGCAGTAAAAAAAAAAAATACTACGCTATTGTTACATTTTTAAAGAGACATACTTCCCAATATGATATGTGTAACTTTATATGTGCAGTAGAATTTCTTACCCCAAGTTTTCCTCTTTCCGAAGGGGCTCTAAGCAGATCTCATTTCTCCGTCCTAGTTTATACTCCCTGAAAAAGAAGTGAAACAAAATAGTATTAAGTGACATTATCATTTAATATTTGAATACTATTTTTGCCAACTTGAAGCTTTTTTCTTAAGCAAAGAATCATTTTCTGAATACTGTATAAGAACACTTAAACTTTCAAAAAAGGGGAGAAACTAGAAAACTTGCTGTGGTGATTATTTAGATATTTGGGTCATTTCTTACTAAACGTAGGTTTGGATCTGTGAAAATGGCCAACTGCCAAATAAATTTCCCTCTGTTTGGCCATGGTTTAGATTCTCATGGCAGTCACTTTTTGGGTGGTAATCAGAACTAATGTGAAAGAAGCCCTCAGGGCTGCTTTGTGCAAAGGAAACTAACTAAACCTAATGGTCCACACACACTCTTTAAATTCAAAGTTCCAGGAGGAGAATCAGCTGAATCTAACACTCCCTGAATGAGAAACAGCTCATCCCTAACTTCGACTTCACTCCAAATACTTCTAAGTTATGATAATGTCACAGCCTCTGGAGCACAGCAAAAAATACACAAAGCTACATTTATATTAATACGGAAAGCTGATGATGTCCTAGAGTTTAGTTTATGATAAAAAGTGCGGAGTGACTGGGAATGTTTCCGTTACTATGTGACTTCTCCGTCCAGCCATCTCAGTTCCTGGCACCGCAGTGTCAGCAGAGAGGGACTGCTGAGCATCCAGCGAGACACGTACTTGAGCGGCTGCCGGTCGCTCCGCAGAAGCCTGCCCGGGCGCCTGTTCTCCACCATCCAGGCTCGGAGGAAGGCTGGGGACGGAGCAGCGAACTCCGGGAAAAGGGGCAAGGTCATGGCCTAGAAAAAGAAACATTTCTCCAATGGTTTTAAAAAGCACTCTTAAAAACATAATGCTTTAGAAAAAAAAAAATGAAGTACTACACAATGACATCTGAGGGAAAGAGTATCTCAAGTAATGATACAATCTATTCAGAAAAATCAAAGGAGTATCCATCCCTCTCTTAAATGAAATTAATCCTGAGTAATTTTCATATTCCTCTCCACTGAAGTCAGCTTGAGAAATAAGTGAGTTTTCTACTTTTAAAGGAGCTAAAAGCTCCTTTTTAATCATGTTTTTAAAAAGGAAACTTTAGAATTAATTTCTGTGTAAACGTAATTCACCAGAGCAGAGTCCGCTCTGGAAGAAGCCTGGGCTGCACCTTCAGCTGTGAGCAGAGCTGACACGGTTCTCCTCTGCCAGCGAGCTAACTTTGTGAAATACTTCAATGTCTTTGAATCCAGCTGGTAGTCCCAAACTGCTTTTTAATTCTGTAGAAGTAGATAACGGTAAGCACCTATTTACATTTAGGTTGAAGCATATAAAGTTTCCAATGTTCATCCATTTTTGGCCCCCAAACAGCGATTTTTTAAATCTTTCAACCTAATGTAAGAAAAAAAAAGTATCTTCCCACTTTTTCTCATAAGAATAAGGCCATTTGCTTTTTCTGAGGAAAAAAATTTCATACACCGAGGACACACAAAAGCCAAACACCAAGGACTGCTGGTCATCTATACCCCATATTTTTTCCTTTAAGGGAAAGAAGGGAGGTTCATTTCAGTCCAATGATACTAAGAAGCATCTTCAACATTCTGTGTTGTACTTAATTGCAGCCTTCCCATTTGGACGAAACACTCCTTCTCTGTTACTGTGTGGTTTTCTTATGCATTAACATTATCTATTGTAGCATTCTAACATAGAAGCTGATATTCTGACCTGGGAAACTGGTAACACAGCTTTTCACTAACAACATTTAACATATGGATCACAATGGCTTGAAAACAACGTAAATAAAGGGGTAAAGTGAATGCTTTACAAATGTTTCAAGAAACCATGTTTCCCTAAAAAATAAAAATGAACATAAGCCGCAAGTCACTAAGGATAGATTCAAACAAAAGCACAGCATGCCTGTCAGAGTAGGGGTACGTGAGAGCCACGGGGCGACTGCAGAAAGCAACGCCAGGAGCTGTCTGAGCCACAGGCATGTGCTGCCTGCCGGGTACTCACCACTGAACATGGCATATAACAAATGCCATATCAGAACAGACTGTAATTGAGGGAAAAGGAAATAGAAGAATATATTAATATCTCACTAGAAGAAGCCATGTATCACCACTAAGGTATACTGCAGGGAGAAGTCTGACCTGAGACTTCAGATCCACGAGAGAGGCATCTTCTGAGATTTCCACATCTCCCAAGTAGAGGAGAGAAACTTCCACGGGCACGTTTCCAGGAGCACCTTCAAAAGGACAGAGCTGGATGTTTGGAAGGAACCTTAAACTTATTTATTTCATTTTTCTGAAGTACACTGCCATGTTTTGCTGTCATAATAGGTTTATTTGATATTGTAATATGTTTTGATATTGTAATAGGTTTATTAAAATTCCATTCAAGAGCCACTGAATCTCTGGAATTGGCTCCCTTGTGACCTCCACGGTGAGGAAGCGCTGCCTGGTGAGTGAGCAGCCAAGGAGCAAGTGGGCTGAATCCTAGGAGGAGCAGTACTCTTGTGCTGTCTGGCACCTAGAAATGTTCTTTTCCACATTCCTTTCTTCCTCATAGAAGACTCTGCCCACATTCTCAATATTAGCTCCCTGCTTTTCCTCATGACACTTATCCCGGCTTGTCACTCTTATGTCTGTCTTCTGTGCACGCATGAGTTACATCTGCCTCAAAAGAGCAGGGTGTTCGGGAGGGGTAGCTATTTGTCGTGTTGTTGCCCCAGTACCTGGTGTGGTGGGTGACACAGAGTAAATGCCCAGTAAATGTTTACTGAATGAAGGAAATCTGGACAATAAGAAGGGCCTGTCCACATTTGTTTAGAAAAAGGGAAAAATAAAATGCTGTCTCATCAAAAACTCTGAATATAAAAGCTGGTAACTAAATTTTAAATTCAGAATATTTTTGCTTTAATTAAATGTCTTTGTTTATTGCTGAGTGCACTGCTAGTACATAAGAAGAAGTTATAGATAGATTATAAGTAAATTAAGTGAAAAGCTCTCTTCATGAGTGGTTTGTCTTGCATTTAAGGAAACTATAGGCTGGTACAACCCGAAGGACAATTTTAGGACATTCTAAAGAATGAAACATATTTTCCATTTGCTGTGATATAAAAGCATTACCAAAAAATAAACTTTTTTCTTTGGTTTCATGGAGAAACACACTGATTAAACATCCATCCAATTCTATATGTAATTATTATTTTATCACCAAAGCATTTTTAGAATGTTCACATGAACCAATGTAACCCAACTGAAAAATAACTTTATGCCCATTTCATAGCTGATTCAGTATATTTTTATTACTCTATACAAGGAAACTTAACTTCAAAAAATAAGGAGATAAGAGTTAGACTCATTTATATTAATTTCATTACATCAATTTCATTACTGAGGTTTAAAAGATAAAAAGGGCTGGCTAGTTAGCTCAGTTGGTTAGTGTTTCTCATAACACCAAAGTCCAGGTCTGTACCAGCCAGCTGCCAAAGGAAAAAAAAAAAGATAAAAAGACATATGAATATATGATATAATACTTCAGTACTATGAAAGCTAAACAAGTAATCCATGGTTAAAAGGAAAAAATATACCTAAAGAGTAGGCACTACTAAAAATATATTCTCTTTATCTACGGTTCCAAAAGAGATTGAACTGTATTTTCTTTATAACCAATTTGCACAAAGGTAATTCAATTCACTGCTAGTGACTTCCACTCATTATGATGTGCATATGGAATTTTGAGTTACTGCATGTTTGTGCTCTGTATTTCTTCTCAGAAGTGAGTGAGATGATGTCACATGCTCTAGAAACAGTTCTTGGGGGTTTGGGTGGGAGATGCAGAAAGACCAAGAAATGTGGAGGATGTGGATTCCAGCCCTGCTCTCAGCCCCCGTGGGCTGCAGTGAGGCCACTGGAATTGGCTGAAGCCTCAATATCCTGGGACATGATAATAAATGGGGCTGCTATTGTCCTGAGGGTCCTGGGAGATGAAACATAAAAGGTCTTTGAAAAACTATAACATTATTGAGATAACAATAAGATATACAGTGCTTTCCAGAGGTTACAAAGCACTGTATAAAGATAGGATGGTGTTATGATTATGGAATGATTTATTATAGAATAAATAGGTTCTGATTTTCAACCTTACATTTTTAAAGTAAATATTTCAATGGACTCTCAAAGCAGAAGCAGTCATTTCACTTTTCTTTGTGACATGCTGGCTGCTGCATTTCCATTTGGTCCTCACCTTGAGTAGAAGCAGCTCTCCATACCCTGTCTTGGGAAGGCATACAGTTGGTCCGGTCCTGATGACTCTTCCAGTGTTCTGAGGGACCCCGAGGCTGGTACCACCAGATATGCACCTTCAGGAAACCCTGTGATGTACAAAGATTAAGAAAATCTCCACTTTCACTTCCAAAGATGGAAATGTCTTAATGGCATAAAATGTTGTTGAACTTATTGTTTTTCTTTTCAGATTTATTAACTGCCATAAATTATACTTGTTTATTGTTTTTATATGCAACATTTTAAAATTGTAAAAATCAGACTTTGGGATGACCGAGACTAAATGTTCTTTGCTTAGAAGTATCTTAGTAGATAAAATAAATGAGAAGCATAAACAAAATAACAAAATATTTGCCAGAGTACACTACCCCAATATTTCCAGGCACTGTAAGAGATCCCCTGGCAGAATGCACCAGTTACAGCAGATTCCAATTATTATACAGATGCAACAACCTATTGATCTGTTGGATTCCTGTATATAAACTACATAAAATAAGCCCATTGCCTTAGACATACCCTTTAGTTAGTTAATTTTACCAATTTAGCTAGTTCTTCCTACCTCGTTTTTGGTTAGTAAAGAACTTTAACAGATTTATTAAAAGATCAAAGATGATGTTACAGTGCTCAATTCCCAATTATAGAAGATGAGAATGTGAAAAATAACCATGGAAAACATTTTAAAATATATATATTCCAAGAAACACATATGAGAGTAGAGGTACTTCAAAAAGTTCATAGAAAAACAGAATTAAAAGATCATATGAACCCTTCCATGAACTTTTTGAAATACACTCGTATTTTTCTGTTTATCAAACTGGTGAAGATGAACAAACATTCAACTTCCATTCAATTAAATAAATAAAAATAAGAACAAAAAAATTCCATTTTTTTCACCTAGCAGTTTGTCAAAACCAGAAAGCCTAATAATATTCTATGTTGATGAAAATATAGGTAAAGTTGAAGTTTTGTAAATTGGTGACAGGAATACAAAGTGCTGCAAAGATTTTGGAGAGTAATTTGGCCACATCTGTCAAAATGTAAAATGCCTGAGTCATTTAACTCAACCATTCTATGTTTAGGAATCTTCCTTTTAACATATTAGAGCATGCATAGAAAGCCACATATGCAAGGATATTTGTTGCAAATTGTATATGGTAGCAAAAAACATGAACCAACCTTAAGGTCCCTCTTTTATAAGAGTGGTTACATTATGGCAGGCCATAACTTTTGACTGAAGAATTTCATTTCTAGGAATTTATTCTGTAGATATACTCAAATATATGCAAAATGGTGGGTTTTTTTTTTTTTTTTGCTGCCTGACTATTGGGCTGCAACCACTCCACTTGCTATAGCAATTGCTAGGGTGAAAGGAGGCCACACCAAATGGCGGCTGTTTAAGTTCCCCACCCGCATGGTCCACACAAATGGCAGCTGTTTAAGTTCCCCACCCGCATGGTCCACACAAGATGGCACCTAGAGGAAGCAAAGGGGGAGTGTCACTTTTAGTTCCGCAAAAATTTGTATTGGTAGTTGCACTTTTCCGCACGCTCGTGATCAGTAGGCTAAGCATAGGAAAGTAAGGTGCATGCACATGTGACCTTTCCAGTGATTGGCTCTCAGTGTGGAAATCCCCGCTTGCTTAGATATAAATACAAGTGCTTAAAAGACAATAAACGGAACTGCTTGACAGAACCCCTGCTGCGTCTGAGTGTTCCTTTGTGGGCTGAATAGGTGGGCGGTGCACTCACCTACCTTTGGGGATCCTTCTTTGGCTTACCCCGCAGAGGGCAACTTATCTGGTCCTCCCTGGGGGGGATAGGGAACCTGCCAGGGATCACTCAGTGGCCACAGCCAGGGAAATCCGGAGCCCGGGCCTGGATGACCGAGAGAGCACCCCGACATGTGACCTCTGCTATCATGGGTTATGTGCATGCTCCAGAGAAGGGCCTGTCCCAGTCGGCTCTGCCCTATCTTGCAGTGTCCCCACCAGCTGAGATTGACATCTGATGTGAAGGAGCAGATTTATAATCTTGCTAAGAAGGGCCTGACTCCCTCACAAATCAGTGTGATCCTGAGGAACTCACATGGTTTTGCACAAGTATGCTTTGTAACAAGGAGTAAAATCTTGAGAATCCTTAAGTCCAAAGGACTTCCTCCTGATCTTCCTGAGAATCTCTCTACCATTTAATTAAGAAAGCAGTTGCTGCTTGAAAGCATCTTGAGAGAAACAGAAAGGATAAGGATGCTAAATTCTATGTAATTCTTATTGAGAGCCAAATTCACCAACTGGCTTGATATTATAAGACCAAGCAAATCCTCCCCCCCAGTTGGAAATATGAGTCATCTACAGCCTCTGCATTGGTTGCATAAATTTACTCAAGAAGTAAAATCATTCTTTTTTTTTTTTTTTTTGTCTTTTGTCTTTTTCCGTGTCCGGCAATGGATCGCAACCCTCAGTGTTGCCCCCGTACCGGACCGGCGAACCCTCGGGCGGGAGCGCCGCCGCGCCTCCCAAGCGGCGCACTATCCAGTGCGCCACCGGGCCGGCCCTGTAAAATCATTCTTTAAAAAAAAAAAAAAAAATGATTTTACTTTTTGAGTAAATTTATGCAACCAATGCAGAGCGAACCCTCGGGCGGGAGCGCCGCCGCGCCTCCCAAGCGGCGCACTATCCAGTGCGCCACCGGGCCGGCCCTGTAAAATCATTCTTTAAAAAAAAAAAAAAAATGTGTGTGTTTGTGTGTGTGTGTATGCAAAATGCCACATATATGGTATTTTTTAATGTGTAACTTGTATCAACAAAAGACTGGAAACAACCTAAATATTCTTTGAAAAGAGACTGGGTTGTTAAATTATGGTATCTCTAAATAGTGGAATATTATGTAGCCATTAAATATAATGATAGATTTATATGTACTGATACAGCATATATTGGAGATAAAATATTAATGAAAAAAGCCAAGTACAAAATAGGATTTCTAGCATATAATTTTTTTGGCAAATAAAAAGGAATATATACACATATGTGTATGTATGATATGTATATATATATATGCACACATACTTGAGTGACTGCATGTGTATATATTAAAAAGAATATACCTCTGGAAGGAAAAGAGGAAACTGGCTGCTGTGGGGAGAGGACACAGGGAGGCTGGGAGTGGGGAGAGGAGGAGGGACACTTACTTTTCCTGGCCCCTCTTCTTATACACTTGAAATTTTGTATCATGATTATTACCTAATCCAAAATTAACTTTAAAGATCATTAAAAGTCATGGTACAAAATACAGTAGGATTCTACAAATTTATGAAAAAGAATAAGGTAGGTCTGTATGTGCAGATATGAAGAGATCTCCAAAATAAACTAAGGAAACAAAAACCAAGAAAAAACAATGGGTGTAAAACAATATAGAGAATATTATCCCTATTATGGAAACTTTAAAAAGGATATGCACATTTACATTCAGCAAACAAATATGCATAATGTTTTTTTGGAAAAATATTAAAGGAAAAATAAACCAATCGTGGCTCTCGCTGAAGAGAACGATGTGGACGTGACTTCCACTTTTCATTTTTAACAGCCTTTTGTGCTGTCTAAATTTTCTAATCAAAAGCAAATGGTTATCTAAGTACTAAAATTTTGGGGCCATTTTTTTTTTTTCATCTTTACATGTATCTGCATTTGAAAAAAACAAATATTGGCTTAAAAAGTAGTAATATGCAATGTTTATGGAAGCACAGTGAAATGAGCCCTCTCATATACTACTGATAGGATTGTAAATTTGGTATGACTTGTTGGAAAAACAGTTTGACAATATATAGCAACAAGTCTTTAAAGTTCACACCTTTTGAGTTAGTAATTCCACTTTTAGAACTATCTTAAAGATTTATATTTATAAGAAAAAATTAAAATAAGCTAAATTTCCAATAATGGGGACATAGGTGAGTTAAACTATAGTAAATCATTACCTTGGACATGATGATTGTTTTTGAATGTTATGATCAGGTTAAAATATTAAATATGAAAAGTAGGAAATAAAATTTTACATGCAATTGCTTTTAATTTTATTTAAAAATATCTGTAGGGAGGAAATATATCTGATTTGTAGGATTGTGGGAAAGTTCTCTATTGTCTTTATGATTGTATTTCCCCATTTTCCCACAATGAGAATATATCATCTTTGTAATCAGAAAACAGTAACTATTACTTACAAAATGTCTATTCAGAAGCAAAATCTTACCGGAGGAGGAAGTTTTCCTTCAATTACAAGCAACGTATCTCCAGAACATATCATAAGCTCTTTCAGTGTTGCATCCTGGGAAAAGAGAAATTCTTTTTTGTCACTTATGACTTCTGAAAGGAATGAACAGACAATTGGATCTTTTTTTTAACCCTATGCCTCTATTACCTTTTCAAGAAACATATAAATGAATAATAAAGCAGATATTGAAGAGATAAGAAATATGCCAAGACTATAAAATCAGTATAGCATTATGTATTAAATTGTAGGGTATAAGCTATAAGTATCATAAAAGATTCAAGAAAGGGCAATGGATAAGACAAGAGATGATGAGAGACTGATTTACAGAAGATGAAATTTTGGTTGAGCCTAAATAGATGGGTTGGATTTGCAAAGCTAGAGGTACCAAGAGAAGGAATTTCTCATGAAAAAAAGAACAACGGCAACGTCAAGGTTGACAACAGCGTGGCTTGTTTTGGTAAAGAGCTAAGAGACCAGACTGATCAGAGTGCGAAGCACCAGCTGGAGAGTAACAGGAAATACAACTGGACTGGAAGGGTGAGCACAAATTGAAGGGGTGTGGGACAGAAATAAAGGAGCTACTCAGGATTTCTGAGGAGTTTTTAAAGATCAGTTTGGCCACTACATGCATGACATATTGAAGTGGGGTACACTTGGCCCAGGGAACCTTTGAAGTAGTAATTTAGTAATAGGCAAAAGAAGGTTTCAATTAGGTGACCAGCAGTGGGGTGTTCAGGGAAGGAGTACAAGAGCTGACAGGGCTTTGAAGGCCAAGACTAAACATGAAGAACAAAAGATAAATAGGGTAAGCCATGTTTTAGTCTGAAAAGATTAGGATGAGAAGACAGATGGCAAATTTGGGAAGAGAAGCCAGTTTTGAGGGCAATGAGTTTGCTTTTAGATAAATTGTTTGATACCAATTTGGGAATTAATAGAGAAGAAAATTCCAAAACTACTTGAATAAATATATTCTTCTGACATCCAAACTCTATGTCCTGAAGATTCTTTGAGGTCCACTTTTTACTCAGGACAGTCAATCTCCTGGCCAAGACTCAAGAGGGGCCTCTCTCTACTGACTGACTGACTGCTGTAGGGCAAAGAGCATTCTGCTGGAAAGCCCCAGTACACCTGCTGAATTCAACCTGCTGTTGATGTTCAATGCCACTGTCTATCACTCACCAGAAAGCAGGCAGGTAAAGATTGGGGAAAAGGGCAGCTGACCACAAGTCTCTAAGCTTTCTCCCAAAGCTTCATTTTGGTTCTACTTCCAAGGCTATGGGAACTGGGAGGTTTGATACTATTTGGACCAAGACGATGATGACTAACCAGATTCCAACTACTCTATGATAAAATTGTTCCTAGGGCTACCCTAAGAGTCTGGCTGGATCTAGAGTCTGGACCAGAGCTTTGGTGACTGGTTGGTAAGATGAATTCTGCATCATTAACTTACAGAGGAACTCTGAGATTAAAATATTCAGGGGTCAAAAATTCCGAATGTATCTTCCAATTCTTTATTAGTTCAAATGTCATTTGTTTTCTGAAATTTTCTGCCTCCTAATGAACTACTACTCCTAGGGACATGCTCTCTCTCATCAATGAGATTTATCACAGATGTCAGAAGTGTTCCCACCTAGCTGAGACTTTCTATCAAAAAACTACGGGGCCGGCCCGGTGGCGCACTGGAGAGTGCGCTGCTTGGGAGCGCGGTGGATCCCATGTGGAGACCGGTTCCCGCTCACTGGCTGAGCGCGGTGTGGGCGCGACACCGAGGGTTGCGATCCCATTGCCGGTCCCCGGTACGGGCGCGACACCGAGGGTTGCAATCCCGTTACCGGTCAGTAAAAAAAGACAAAAAGGAAAAAAAAAAAAAAACAAACCTACGGTCAGGGCCGGCCTGTGGCTCACTTGGGAGAGTGTGGTGCTGATAACACCAAGGCCACGGATTCAGATCCCAAGTCAAGGTTTAAGATCGCCTTACCGGTCATCTTTAAAAAAAAAAAATACAGTAAGAAAAAGTGGAAATAGACCCATTCATAGATGTTTGTATCCTAAGAAAAATAATGAAGGGCTTCTCTTGAATTTATTTATGTGTGGGTTGGGTATCTTGTAGGAAAATACAAAGTAATCATTTCTAAGAGTAAAATGTATGCAGATAATCTTACTTCTTCATATAAAGGCTCCCCAGCTTCAAAGCACCAATCCATTTTTCGTAAATGCCATGTATCTCCTGTAAAGGAATCAAAATCAGGATGAAAAAAAATCAGAAGAATATATTTTAAGAGTTTGTCAGAAGTGCCCCTTGTGGGCAAATGAATATCAGAAGGGGTTTGATCTGCTAATAGTCATTAATTAATTTTTAAGTAAATTGTGTCTTTCAGAGCATGAAAAAAATTAAGTTGTTCTCTCAATTTGGTTAATTTGCCTTCTCTTCCACAAATGTATACTTGCAAATAAAAACACCACTTGCTACTATTATACAATATTTACTTTATACCTTTATTATTTACATGTACACACATATATACATTACACATCAGCATACATATGTGTACACATATGCATAAGTATGGAATCCTTTCTGACAACTTTATGAAGTTGAGTCTTTTACTGTCTTAGCTGAAAGTGTATGCTAATATTGCTCAGCACCTGCTAATGTTTACAAGAAAATTATTCCTACCCACTTAGCAGTTAATCCAACAAAAGTATAGTGCTAGTGCTTTCTGAATAGCATTTTAATAAAGTTGGCATAAGTGAATATTTATAAATGTTCAGTAGACTTTAATCTGATTTCTGTTTTTCAGTATACTTGCTACATTGGTGAAATGAGAATTTTATTGGGTTGGTAAGAAAGTTGGATGGGCAAAAGTTTTAAATCCTGGTTATTAAAAAAAAATAGCTATATTTATAAACAGACAACTCCCCTCACCCACCAAAAACATCTAATAGCCAGAGGAATAAACATAGGTCTCATATTTATCTCCACCGGCCACAGTTTTGAATCCCCACAATACTCTTCTTTATAGACCCTCTTTTGTCAGTTGTTCTCGTTTTAAATAGAGTAGATTTCTACCAATTTTTTTACTTACTTTTAAGTACCTCAAAAAAAAAAAAAAATCACCAAAAGTTAAAAGTGAACACTATCACTTCAAAGCACAGCATGGTGGCAGGCACATGGGCTGTGAAAGCAGCAAGACCTAGCTACTTGTTGCATAGCTCTGGGTGAGGCACTTAGCCTTTCCCAGCCTCCTTTTCCTCCTCTGTGAAATGGGAACAGCTGATGCTCCCTGCATGGTAGGAGTGTTGTCGAGACTAAATGAGACACTGTGTGTACCCTTCTAGAAGAACGCCTTTTACTTAGAGCTTGTTACCTTCCCTTCCAAATAGCAATGACACAGGCTTCTACTTTAATGAAGTTTGAGAACAGCAAAGCACTCTAATAAAAGTCTGACGCCTCATCAGGCTCACTGGTCCTCATGAGGCTCATGATTCCACCCAGAAAGCTACTTCAGTTTACCCTGGGCTTATTTTTTTTCATTCATACTACATTCTCTAATCTATACCACAAAAATATGAAATAATGAATTGAAATTGACTCAAAAAGATTAAAAAAAAAAAACAGTGAAAGACCTGGGTTAACTCCAGGTGGTATAAATCTTAGCTTTATTTCTTTTGTACTTTTGCTGGATTCTGTCTAGGTTGTTAGAGCTATCTAGGTTACTCAGAACTAATCTACCACTAGTTTTCTTTTAGCTTGCAAACAAGAACCAGGAGAATTTTTTATGTAAATACAGAAATGAAACTATTTTTTTTCTCCATAATCCTGTAAAAATTTTCTCCCAAAAAAAGGTTAAAAAAGTTTTCCTTAGGGTTATAGATTATTTATTTTAAGTCAAGGATGTGGATAAGATTACATCATTACGGTAAATAACTTACCTGGTAGGCCAGATTTCTCCAGCATTATCTTTAAACACTGTAAAAAAACAATTATGTCCACTGTTAGTTTTCTGTTTATGAGTTGCAGTTCTAGGAGAAACATCCTTTTTTTCACCCTGGACCTATTTAAGTCTGATAATTCTTGAATAGATAAAGATATACACAGTTGAGAAGATAATACACAAGTGAGCTCTCCTTCTTAAGAGTGAGGTGAGGCCACTTCAGGAGGGGAAAAAAAATCAGTGTTTACAGTGTTTGCAACCAGGACTTACTTCAAAGTTTTGTTCACTAACTTCCAGGTTTGAGTAACTACTTACTTCCTATGGAGATTAACAGTGTGTATTTAACTGGATATGATGAATTAGGCTGATTTCATAGATACACATTAAACTCTGAGTCTGATAAAATACTGGCCTTTGTTTAGCACCAATGAAACACAACTCATATATAAACTCATCAGGAAAGAACTGGGCAAGCTGTGCTCTCATGGCACAATGCAAAAATGGGACATATTAACAAAAGTTTAAAACAAAAATAGTAATTAAAACTCCCAACTTCTTGAGGGAAAAACATTCCTAAATAAATCTTTGGCAAAAAGAGTAAATAAAAATTGATTTATACTATCTTGAGCAAAAGAGAGCAAAGCAAGGACAATCACTGCTGTACTGTTTGGAATAAGAGAAAATGGTAAACAATCAAAATAGCTATTGATGGGGGAGCATTTAAAAAAACTAGGAAATGTCCTAAAGCAGTTCAAAGAATAAAACAGACTTATACATACTGGTCTTAAAAGACCTTTAAAATATTTTAAGTGAAACTTAAAGTTTTATTACAATACATGCAGCATGATCCCATTTATGATTTAAAAGAAAGCACACAAACAAATTAAACTCTTCACTTCTATGTGTACATACAAAGCCACATGTTGGCATATGCATGGCTAAGATATGGAAAGACACTCTACTAATGTGGATAAGATTACATTATCTGATGACAACAGTGACTTCTGGAGAAGGGACTGGAATAGGGTAGTGACCAAGGGAGATTTTTAACTCTCCTGAAGTTTAAAAAGTGAGAATAAGTCCATGATTACTTGTATGATTACAATTAAAGACTTCAAAACATAATTACAGATTGTTTAGAAAATGGTAACAACAAGAATACAATATATTAAAACATGGGGAATGGGACCAAAACTGTATTCAAAGAAAACTGCTGTTTTAGGGCCGGCCCGGTGGCGCACTGCTACAGTGTGCCGCTTGGGAAGCACGGTGGCGCTCTCGCCGAGGGTTCGGATCCCACATACGGCCCGGCCGCTCACTGGCTGAGCAAGGTGCGGGAGCAACGCCGTGGGTTGCGATCCCGTGGCCGGTCCCGGTCCGGTACGGGTGCGACACTGAGGGTTGCGATCCGTTGCTGGTCACGAAAAAAGACAAAAAGGAAAAAAAAAAAAAAAAAAAAAAAAGAAAACTACTGTTTTAAAGGCTTTCATTATTTAAGAAAAACAAATAATGGAACATTCAACCTAATTGTGTTCGAGACAGGGGAAACAGCCTGCATAAAGGCCTTGTTTGAGGAACAGTAAGGAGGCCAGAGTGGTTGCAGTAGAGGGCGAAGTAGTTGGAGGTCTGAAAACAATCGCACGAGAAGGCCAGATCACAAGGCCCTTGCAAGGTCATTCAAAGCTTCACCTCTTACTCTGAGTGAGATGGGAAACCACAGGAGGCTGTGAGTATAGGAGTGACTAATCTCACTTACATTTTAAAGGATCACTCAACTTTTTTTTTTTGTCTTTTTTTGTGACCGGTAAGGGGATCGCAACCCTTGGCTTGGTGTCGCCTGCACCGCGCTCAGCCAGTGAGGGCACCGGTCATGCCTATATAGGATCCGAACCCGCGGCGGGAGCGCTACTTGCCCCCAAGCGCTACACTCTCCCGAGTGCGCCACAGGGCCGGCCCTCACTCAACTTCTTTGTAAGGACAGACCCTGGGAGGTACAAGGCTGGAAGCAAGGAGATCAGTTATGAAGCTGCTGGAATAACGCAGATGAAGGGCTTGACAGGGTAGTGGCAGTGGAGGGAATGAGATGTGGGCAGATCCTAGATACATTTTGATGGCAGAACCAAAAAGATTTCCTGTAAAACTGGATGAGACATAAGAGAAGAAT
This sequence comes from Galeopterus variegatus, assembly GCF_000696425.1. Taxonomy (NCBI): domain Eukaryota; kingdom Metazoa; phylum Chordata; class Mammalia; order Dermoptera; family Cynocephalidae; genus Galeopterus; species Galeopterus variegatus. Next base: position 82,416 of record NW_007730899.1, on the reverse strand, counting down.
CAAGGATGACTTCAACATTTTTTGCCTGAGCAAGCAGAAAAAAGGAGCTGCCATTAACTGAAGGAGAGAAAAATGTGAGTGGAATGTGTTTTGGGAAGAAGAACAGGAGTTCGTCTGTGGCTGTGTTGGAGTTTGAGATGACTCTTAGACAACCAAGTGGCATCTGGATGTTCTGGGGTGAGGCCAATCTAAGAACTGGCAGCAGAATGTTCAAAAGGTACAGAGAAGAGGAGGGAATAGCTAACTGAGAAGGGGTAGGCCAGTGGGTAGAAGGAAAACATGAAGAGTTGTGGAAGCTGAGCTGTAAAGTGTTTCAAAGAACAGGGAGTCACCAGTGATGTCGAATGCGGCTGACAGAGCAGGTGGGGTGAGTGCCAACTGCTCACGGGGCACAGCACACGGAGGCCACTGACAACCTGGGTGAGAGCTGTTTCAGTGGTGTTGTGGGCACAAGATTCCCTGCAATGGGTTCAGGAGAGCACAGCAAGGAAGATTTAGACATCACTCTTGAACATGTTTGTGGTTTCTTTCTTTGACATTAAAAACACTAAGTTAAAAGGCCAATGAAAAACTGGGAAAATATTTACAGTATATAACAAAGGGTTAAAAAATGTTTTAGCATGGAAAATTTCAATCACATGCTGAGAATAGTAAAAGGAACCTCAAGTACACATCAATCAGTGTCAATTATTGCCACGGCCAGTCTTGTTTGTTAGTCCCCCACACACTTCTACTATCCTTCCCCCAGATCTTTTTAAAGCAAATACCAGATATCATATTATTTCATTTGTAAATATTCAGTATGCATCTCTAAAAGATAAGCATTTTGTTAAAAAACATAACCCTAAAATGATTATGATATATAAGAAAATTAAGAATTCCTTAATATTAATAAATATCCAGCCAATGTTCAAATTTCTCTTTCTCTTAAATTATTACTACTTAAAGCTCGTTTGGCTTGAATCAAAGCCCAAATAAAGTCCATACATTGTAACTGGTTACTATTTATCTTAAGCCTCTTTTAACCTATAGGTGCCCCCAACCCATGCAATGTATTTGTTGAAGAGTTTTCCAATCTGGATTTTGTTGACTGCAGACCTTTGGTACATTTAATATGTTCCTACATCTCCTGTATTTCTTACTAACTGGTAGTTAGACCTAGAGGCTTGATCAGACTCAGGTCCAGTTTCTGTTTTTTGCAAGAAGAGCACGGGTATTATTCTGAACTTCTATAATGTCTGAGTGTTGGTATTTTTTTGGTTGTTAGCAGTTCTTTGAGGATCATTGCCTAGATCCATTAATTTATTAGGAGTTGAAAAATTGTGATATTCTAAAATTCCTTCTTCATTTAATAGTTGGAATATGTTTATGAAGAAAACCTTTTCATTATCTACTCAGTTACCCTGAGCTATAGTTTGCAAAGGAAAAACAGGATAAATGCTTGACTTTTTTTGGCCTTTATGGTTCCCTAGCATCCACGATAGGTAACCAGTGAATATTTTCTTTTAGAATCATTATGAACTCACAGATTTTATGTATATGTTTCAATCAATTTTAATTATTATTCTCACTGATATTCGAATTGTCTTATCTTTGACTAGTGGTCTCTTCAGTCTCTTTGACAATTCCAATAGCCTTTGTTAGTAGCTTCACTGCCTTCTGTGATGACAAGGTACTACTCCAGGCTCATTTTATACACTTCCTGACCTAGATGTAGAGCTGGCCCCAGTTCCTTGTAGTAGGAAATGGTATTTAGCAACCATAATTTGGCTGCTAGGGGTACTTGCTTCTACCAGGTTGATCATTATTTCTAAGCTGTGTCAGGACAGAGCTAGAAAAAAAATTTAATAAAAAATACATGAAGTTCATTCATACTCTCTAATTCAAATTTAGGAGAACAAGTTTTTATTTAACCACATGGATTTTATCTGTCTCTCCATTTTCTATATTGAAAGTCCCAGTTCTCAATAACACCAACATAATTACTCATTTGTTTTGTCACACACATACATGTATATAAACATTAATTCCTGTCATGTGATTGTGTGTGTATACAAAGTAAAACTATCAGAAGGAAATATGCCAAAATGTTAATATTGGTGGGATAAAGAATATTAAGGGGGTTTCTTTTTTTTCTTTTAATCTATTTCTGCATATTCCAAATTTCTATAATAAACAAGTATTACTGATAATCAGAAAAGGAGAAAAAAATTGTAATATTACTTAAAAATTCCAGTTGGTTCACCAATTTTCAAGCTTCCAAAGCTACTCTAGTGAGTACATATAATTCCTTGAAGGATATTATGTAAGCTGTAGCTTTAGGATCTACAAATCCTAACACATGATACCACTTCTTCCCATACCCAAACACCCACAGTCCCTGAACAAAAAGTAAAATTACTTACATCTCTCACAGATGTTGTTTCTTCTACTATGATTTCCATCTCTGTCCCAGGTTGAACATTACTCCCCATAGCAAAAAACAGGAACAGCTAAGATCAAGACAGAAGTATGAGTGCAATTTAATCTGGATTTTAAAATTCTATAAACGCATTATTTACTTCCAAAAAAGTAAAGCCAAGTGTCTACAAAACTTAAAAAAAAAAATCTCAAATTATTTAAAAACAAGACTATGTTGAGTAATTTAATGTTACAATATAAACAATAATCTTGCCTACCTAGAAATATAAAATGCTTCATCATCAATGTTTTTACTTCTAATAAACATCTCTCATGGATACTATTTCTTCTGCTTTGATCTCCATCTTTGTCTCAGTCACTCCCAAAAGGAATTTACAATTATTACACACAGTAAGCAAAAACTTTGTTTTTTTCTCTGAGTCATTTGGTTATGATTTTATTTTCTATATACTATAATTCCCAAGACCCCAAAGGAAAAATATAAATCTGATCTCCTACTGATTCAGTTCCTTATAGCCCTGCTTTTTTTTTTTTCTAACTCAACCTCACTTGTCATGTTTTCTCTGCTTTCAGGTTGTCATGCACAACTATTTGCTAGAGTTCAGGGGAAAATAAATTAAAAGGGAAGTAGTTGGGAAATTAATGAAGTAGATCCAGGAACCATGGGAACATGTGATGAGTCCAGATTACCTCGATACAGGGTATTTAACAATAAGGATGTCACTATGACTTCTGGAGTGTAATAAAAGAATATTAAGTAGGTAGGGTTTCTGATAAAGACCAACCTGATATTTTACACAAAAAAATGAATACTGATGAAGACAAGGGGTAAGGGAGGCTGATGTTATTACTGCAGAGAGTAATTAAGCCCAGAATCAATATACTGTTTTATTAAACCTAAAATGCCATTGGTTGGTAGATTCATTATTTTCTGCACCATTAAAAAAAGAAGAACAAAACAGTGTTGCTATAAATGCAGGAAGTCACGGACTAAGATGCAATCTAACCTCTAAGATGTTAAAATGTGGGGGAAAAAAGGTGCATCTTAAAATTTATAAAGTACAGTGTTTGAAACTGGTGGCCACTCAGCCTTAAAAATCCCTCTTAACACAAAATTTTCACAGAAAAAGAACCATATGAATATACTTTGGCATAATATTTTTTATTTAAACACAGAAAACTATACAGATGTATTCCTAAAATAAAGTGCATCATTTAAGGAAAAAAACTTACAGAGAAAAACAATATTATTGGAGTAGTTAAGGTACTAATTATAAAATTAAGACATTCTGGTTATGGAAGAGTTGATTTCGTTTTGACAGGTGACCTTATTTTACCTGAGAGGAAGTGGGTGCTTTTCCAAGACACAGTCCCAATGAACTCCCCATCTTCAACTCTGCTTCCTTCAAAGTATAACTGTCTGGCACTATAAAGAATTTTGATAACATAATGAATATTATTAATCCTACTGCTCCAAGCAAAACAATATACTGAAATCAGTCTTTCTTTGAAAATCAAGAAAGAAAAATGAGTTGCACATTTTAAAAGGACTACGTGCACTATGGTTATGCTTGAGGTTCAGCTTCCATGCTCTAGAATACGTTATTCTCTCTGTCTGTACAACAGTACTAAGAGGCAGCTATGAATGTTCTAAGTTCCTACTTAATAAAAATGACTTTTTCAAGGAGCTGTTATTTATATCGATTAAAAGCCACATATTCCAAATCGATCCATAAATGGTGGTCAGCTTCTTCCAAGTTTAAAGTTGAGATTGTGACTACCATCAATAATTAGGCTTGTCCATGATTAAATTAAGTCTAATAACAAGAGAGGTTACAGAGGTGAGAACCAACGATTCTATTTCATGACCGGCATCACAATAAAATCAGCAAATCAAACAGAAAAACTTTAAAAATGAAGCTAGAAAGACATAACTAGATCAAAACTGTGACTAAAATGAGGATCAGATAATCAGAAAGATGGGTGCTTCATGTCAAAAAACAGAAGTGTTTATTTTTCAGGTTAAGGTTTTCTGTAATATATGAGTGAGATTCCTGAATGAAAATATGTCCTATAAATCAGTTTCTAAAAGGTAATTTAAAAATATTAGGTATTGGAAGCCATTATTTAAAGTAAGAATGTTCAGAAAGACACATGGTGTGAGTGTATGTTATCATTTGAAAACTACCAAAAAAATTTACCTGGACAAAGAAGCTTCCCATTTCTATCAATAGGTCTCAAACAGCTGTTCTCAGCTATAAATAAAAAGGAGCTGGTTAGCACAGCAAAGAAAAGTAAAGAGAGATGCTCTATTGTGCTAATTAGCAGGAAGCTACAATAAGCTAAAAAAACCAAAACAGAAAACAAAAAACCTCCCAACAACCAACCCCACCCCACCCCCCAAAAAACCCAAATACAGGCACTCTTTGCTTTGCGCAGTAGGGCAGGACTGTAAAATTACAAGCCAAAACTGAGCAATCTGAACAAAACAACCTTAATAATCAATGGAAAAAAATTCAATTATTACATGAGTTTTAAAAATTTTTGCCGAAACACTTGAAACTCTGTTGGTTATACATGTATTGGGAAAAAAACCCCAAAAAACTGTAAAACTAATATTTACCCTGTAATTTAAAACACTAGAAACTCTGAGAATGAAACCGTTTTATGTCTTTGTACAACCCATTATCAAGAGTAGTTTAAACAGGGCTTGCTTCTTCTCATTGTACAGCTTATGATAGAGAGTGAGCATTTTCCTACCCCCAGGGTGAACTGTCATACCCCTTTCTAAGTCTGTATCAGCTTCCAATATTTGATATTTTGCACTTTCAATGTCATGCAATATCTTTGAGAGCTCCTTTAATGGGAAGTTTTTGCCAGTGTCACTTCTGCTGGGACACTGTCAACCTTTGTGTCACGACCACTTTCCTCACTTATGTCGGTAAATTCACCTTCGCCAAGTTCCTCGATGCATATCTAGAGTCTCTTAAGTGACAGTAGTGTCAACATTCCCATGGGCAGCTGCTTCTTTCATAACTCCATATACTGTTGTTTTTTTGTGCACTTTCCTCTGTCAGCCAATTCCCTTTTTCAGTTATCCATTCTTGTAAAATGTCATGTGGGTTATTGCTGGGAGAAAAGGAGGCAATACAACTACACGCTTTGCTGTCTATGTGGTGAACTGTACAACAGATGTGCAATGCAACCACTGACAGACTTGAAAGAAGGGCAGTGACTGGTCACTGGTCTTGGCACACCACTTGTATTTACGTGTGATGTGTGGACTGCAGAACTAGTAGCCAAGTGTGTGCTTTATTCAGTTATTCACAGCTAATATACCAAGTTTGCTGAAATGTGAACCATGTGGGGGACTGATATTATGTTAACTATATGTGGTAACTGAAACTGATGCACACCAGAACTGTGCAAAGCAGACTCTATATTTAAGATATGTTGGGTGGTTTTATGCTTATTAAATGGATTAGGGCCAGCGTGCACTATTTTTGAGGATGCAGATTTCTTTTGTGGGAAGGAACACATCAATTTTTCATTCTAAACACAATTCTTATAAAGTAGGACATGAATTGGGGAGGGGAGGGTATGAAGCCTTTTGAATAGGAAAGAATGGCATGTGCCTCAGAAGTTCTAACTTTATTAGACAATAGCAGAATCTCTTTCTGAGATTCTTTTTTTTTTTTTTTTTTTGCAGCTGGCCAGTAAGGATATCTGAATCCTTGACATTGGCTCTTTCTGAGATTCTTGAGTTTAATATCTTATACTATAATAATATTAGCATATAATTCTAATACAAATTTCTTGTCAGTTTTTTTTTTTTTTTTTTTTTTGGCAGCTGGCCAGTAAGGATATCTGAATCCTTGACATTGGCTCTTTCTGAGATTCTTGAGTTTAATATCTTATACTATAATAATATTAGCATATAATTCTAATACAAATTTCTTGTCAGCTGAAACAGTTTATGAAGAGTTCCCCAATTTAAGGAGTGCATTTTAAATAATATCTCCTTTAAACCTTTTTACTTTCATTCAACACTTATTGTGTATCTTCTATGTGCCAGGCACTGTACCAGAAGCAGGTGACACAGCAGTAAGCAAAACAGCCATGGACTCTGCCCTCACAGACCCTGGCCTAAGAGAGGCAGATGTTGATAACAAATAAAAAGGCAGTTACAGCGATAACTGCTGTGAAGGAAAAGCGTGTTATGAGAGTAAAACAGAGATTAATGGAGATCATGTGGTCAGGGATAAAAGGAAGTAACATTTCAGCTCAATAGCTGAAGTTAGTAGGTAAAGAGTGAAGGGAGAGGAGCTGAAAGAGAGATCACAGCACTAAAAGGTCTCAGGAGTGGAAAAGAGCTTATTCGTGCACCAAGAAACTCACACAAGTCAGCATGGACAGTGTGTTGTGAATAAGCAGAAAAGTGGATCAGGATCAGATCATGCAGGTTCTCATAGGCTAAGATAAGGAATTAGCCGAAGTACAATGGAAAAGCACAAAATAGCTTTGAGCAGAAGAGTGACATGATCCAATTCACATATATTTATGAAGATCATTTGCTATGTGAAGAATGGTTTAAGGGGAGCACGAGTGGAAGGGAGACCAGTGATGGGGAAGAAGGTGAACCATTTTAATAAAATATATACTTTTAACAAACTTTACTGAGGTATAATTTACTTATGATAAAACACATCCAGTCTAAGTGTACAGTTCATAGAATTTGATAAATAAACATCTGGCAGCCACCAGCAAACAGATGTAATTCACATCACCCCCCAAAATTCCCTGGCGCCACTTTGCAGTCAATCCTTCAACCCCCATCCCTCCGTAACTTTTTCTAAATTTCATATGTAGGAAATCATACGGTATGTACTCTTCTGTGTCTGCCTTCCTTCACTTGGCACAGCGACTGAGACTTGTCTGTGTTTTGCATTGGGTGGAACTAGCAGCTCACTGCCTTTCGGTGCTGAGCAGTATCCCACTGTTTTTTTGATTTTTTTAAAGATGACCAGCAAGGGATCTTAACCCTTGACTTGGTGTTGTCAGCACCACACTCTCCCAAGTGAGCCACGGGCCGGCCCCTAGTATCCCACTGTTTGGATGCACCTCAATTTGCTCATCCATCCATCTGCTCATGGCAACTTGCATTGTTTCTACTTTATGTTCATGGACGTTTACATCTTCGCAAGAAAATACTTTTTAACTTTTCTTCAGTAAATGTCTAGAAGTAGAATTGGTAAGTGAAGGCTTAAATTTATAAGAAACAAGTTAACTTTCCAAAGTGACTGTACCCATTTTGCACTTCTGCCAGCAACACATAGGAGGTCCAGTTGCTTCACATCTTAGCTAACACTGGGTTTTGTCAGTACTTTAAATTCTAACTACTCCACTGGGTGCACAGAGGTGTGTCATTATGGTTTTAATTTGATGGCTAATGCCACTGATCATCTTTCTCTGTACTTATTAGTCATTTGTGGGTAGGTCGTCTTTTGTAAAGTGTCTGTTTAGTGTTCCCAATTCAGAATGAGTTGTCTGTCTTCTGATTAGTGTACAAGTATTTTTTATTTTCTGGATGCAAGTCCATTGTCAAATATGTGTTTTATAAATATTTGCTTCCAGTTTGTGGCTTGCCTTTTCAAATACCATTTGAAGAGCAATAGTTTTAAACTTTGATGTAGTCCCATTTGTTAATTTTTATTTCATGGTTTGTGCTTTTTGAGTCTTATCTTAAAAACAAAACAAAACAAAAAACCCTTCCTCTATGGTAAAGTAACAAGGATTTTCTCATATGTTTTCTCCTAGAAATTTTAGTTTCAGGTATGATCCATTTTGAGTTAACTTTTTACATCACATGAGGTAAACCTTGAGGTTCATTTTTGCACATATGGATAACCAAATGATCTAGCACTATTTGTTGAAAATATACTATCTTTCCCCATGGAAATATTTTTGCACCTTTGTTGAAAGTCAACTGATTATGTGTGCACCTATCTCTGGATTCTCTATTTAGTTCCACTGTAAATATTTTAGCTTCATGGGCTACATATGATCTCTGTTGCACATTCTTCTTCTTTAAACAGCCCATTAATAGTGTAAAACTATAAACTGGCTATACAAAAACAGGGCATAGGCCATAGTTTGCTGACCTCTATATTTCTACTTTCTACTGCCAATGTATACTGTCTAGAGTATGTCTTGAAATCAGATAGTGTAACTTTTCCAACTTGTTCGTTTTTTTTTTCCCCAAAATTATTATGACTACATTAGGTTCTTTGCATTTCCATATAAATTTTAGAATCATCTTGTCAATTTCTAACAAAAAAACTGCTAGGATTCTGAGTGAGAATACATTGAATCTACAAATTGATTTGGGGAGAATTTTCCTTTCAACAATATTGTGTCTTCTGATCCACAAACATGGTACATCACTTAATTTATTCAGTTCTTCTTTAATTTCTCACAGCAATGTTTTCTAGTTGTCAGTGTACAGATCTTGCACATATTTTGTTAAATTTATTCCTAAGTATTTCAAGATATTTTATGCTATTATGTTTTCTTAATTTCAAAGTCCTTTTTTTGTTGTTGTTGCTCGTAGATAAAAATACAATGGTTTCTGTATATTGATTTTGAGTTCTTGCTCAATTTACACACAAAGAGAAACCAATTCACATTCACTAGAATGGCTATAATCAAAAGGACAATCACAGATACAGATACTGGCAAGGATGTGGAAAAACTGCAACCCTGATACTTTGCTAGTGAGAATGTAAATGGTACAGCCACTTTGGAAAATAGTACGGCAGTTTCTTATAGAGTTCAACATAAATTCGCTATGTTACCTAGTAATTCCAATCATGTGTATCTACCTAAGAGAACTGAAAACATATGTCCATACAAAGACTTATATGCATATGTTTATAGCAGCATTATTCATAAAAGTCTAGAAGTACAGACAAGTCAAATGTCCATCAACTGGGGAATGGATAAACAAAATGTGATAAATCCATACAATGGAATACTATTCAGCAATAAAAAGGAACAAACCACTGATATGTGCTAAATCATGGATGAACCTCAAAAATGGTATGCTAAATGAAAGAAGCCTGACACAAAAGACTACATATTGTATGTTTCTATTTATGTGAAATGTCCAGGAAATCAAGTCTATAAAGACACCACACATATTAGTGATTGCTAGGGGCTCCGAATACAAATAAGCACAACAGATCATTTTGGAGGGATGGAAATATTCTAGAACTGGATTGTGGTGATGGTTGTACAACCCTATACATTTACTGACGATCACTGAATTATACACTTAAAATGAGTGAAATTTATGGAATGTAAATTATACCTCAATAAAGGTGTTAAGGAAAACCTAATCGTGGGTGAATAAGCGAGTTAACAAAATAACAATTCAGTATGATAGAATTTATGTAAATGTAATAATGCAATACATATGAAGGTACTTCAAAAAGTTGATGGAAAGATTTGTATTATCTTTTAATTCTATTTTTCCACAAACCTTTTGAAGTACCTCATACATATACACATACATGTAAATATAATATACACAGTACAATATGAATATGTGGACTAGATACACACCCATATTAGACATGCTGCTTGTATCTGGGGAGGGAGAGAGAAGAGACTGAGGAGAACACAGAGGACTTTAACTTTATTTATAATGTTTCAAACAAAAACAAACATGACAAAATGTTAACATTTGTCCATTTTGGGTGGTAAGTGGATGAGTTTTCCCTAAATTATTTCTTGTACTGTCTCATATTTTTTTTAATAAAAAATCAGAACTAAATTAAACAAAAAACCAAAAAGCAAACATAAATGATTACCTAGTTCCTTCATTAATTTAAATTCCTTTATGGCTTTAATTCGAATATCAAGCACCACCTAAAATAGAGAAATAAACTAATGACTGTGTACAAGTTGAAAACAATGGAGGAGACGAAAATGAAGATCATCAGTGTGCACTTAGAATTATTTGAGATATACCTGACATTTAGTAGTTTTTGCCAAGTTAATATTAATTGGGATAGAATGAATACCTACAGAAAAGTAAAAAAACAATTCTACCTGAAAAGGCAATATACTGACAAACCACTAACCTTTATTTTGGGAGAAAACAAAAGAAACAAAAGAAACTGCAGGCAATCACACTTCTCTGTTTTAGGAAGAATGAATTCGGGGCCAATAAGCATAAATAATATTAAATGTATAACACCAATCCAAGGGTACTATTTAAAATTTCTATTTAAATTACTTTATTTTAGATTGTTTTCGTTTTTAGGTCAGGTTAATTTCCTCTAGGGCACAAAATCTTGGAAATTTAGGGGTAAAACTTGTATCAGTGATCATTTTCTCTGACTCCCACCAGTACCCCACATTGTGCCAAGAAGAAACAGACTAAAGTAATAAAGGATTTCACCAAAGTCAATCACTTATGGTCAGAGAAGTAGATCTCCTAAGTGTTAGTATATTGACCTTATACTATCGTATCAACAAATGTTGTTAATGCACCTTAAGAAATTATAATATTTGTATAAAAGAAAACAATATTCTAATACATTTCTGTTATTATAGAAAAAAAACTTAATAAATTGGGAGTACATGAATATAAAAAGAAATTTCCTGAGATAATATTTAAGGAAACCAATATCATCCTCTTCAAATGGAAGATGGAAGGAATTCCTTTATGAGCAGCTGGCTTTATACAGAGCAGAGTGTGAGGGGGTCTTCATACAGTTCATAGAAATACTATATTATCTTTTAATTCTATTTTTCCACAAAAAGACTTTTTGAAGTCTCTTGTATAATGTGGAGTAATTTAAGATAAACTTAAAAAATAAAAACCCATAACACAAAAACATAACATATATTTCCAGTTTAAAAAATATGGAAAAGACCCTTGAAAACAGAATTTTATATCTATCAAAGCCAGAGGATTCCACAAACTAAATAGGTAGCTCCCACATTCTAATACTAGGTGTTGGAATTTTCTTTAAAGGGCACATATTTTTTTGAGATATGTCGAGGGCTAATATAGATAAACAAGTAATAATCAAATGTTAAAAATAACAAGTTGACTTCTTAAGACTTAGAAGTCTATTAAGACAACTGTTCTGAAAGATTAAGGCATTGCTTTCTAAATAAAAATCTGCTTACTAAAAAACTGTTAGCCAAACTTTAATTATCATCTACTTACTGTGTTAACAGTTGCTGATATTTTAACTTGCTTCTCTTCAGATTCTAATTGGCATAAATTTTTAACTTGGAGCCAGTCCATCTCATTCACACTAGGGCTCTGTTTCCCTTGTTTGGGCAACAAACTGTAGGTGAAGATATTTTAAAAACACGTCTTTACAAAGTACTTTTATGGATCAGAAAGGATCAGAAAATTAATACTGTTCCTTAGGCACCACTTCCAAAACTCTCCATGTGTCCCTTAATGTGACTAATTAAAGGTGACCAAGTTCTACTAAGTTGTCTCTACAAAAGTTGGCTAGCTTTTCAGGGTGATGTTGGGCAGCCTACGGAGTCTATATTCCTGACTCCAAATATCTTTTCACTTACACAAATAATTCGTTGCCACATTTTTCAAAGAGAACTGTTGTAATCAAACAATCAACTGTTAACTTCTGTCTGCACACTAGAATCACTAAGGAGCTTTAAAAGAGTATCTATGCCAGAAGCCCACCCCACAGGATTTGGACTTAGTTTAACAACAGGGCAGCCAAGTACATTTGTGCAGACTAACACTGCACGAAATTTCCATATCTAAGGGGTATCGTATGTGTTATGTACATTATATATCTGTATTTTTATGATAGAGCTTTGGTTAATGATAACCACTGGCAACAGAGTATCTTGTTCTAATAAAATTTTCCTACAGAGAGTAGTAAATGGTCTTGAGGAAGGGGTAACTTCCTTCTAATTCACACAGAAGCACTGAATGGCCTCGCAGGAGAGTATATCAGAGCCCTAAAACACAATTCCACCCTTTATTTTAGTTATTCCTCTATGGGGTTCCATTTCAAGTCAGCAATCCTAAATATAACAAAGTTTTAAGTACACAATGATGATGATGATGACATTGATGACAAAGATATTACCTAAAACATTCAGCACCAACGAGGTGCAGACACTTTGTAAGCACTTAACTCTCTCAGTCCTTACAACTCTATGAAGTTGGTGCTAATTAATATCCCCACTTTACAGAAGAAACTGAGTAGAGAGAGGAAATAATTTGCCCAAGGTCACACTGTGAGTAAATGGTCAAGCTGGGAAGCAACGCAGGCAGCTGGCTCCAGAGTGCTCGCCCCTACCCAACACACCGTTCTGCCTCATGCAGGAGCACGGTTAGGCAAAGAATAATGTCAACACAGATTATTACGTAGCCATCAAATGAGGTTATAAAGTGTCTACAAACATGGGGAGCGGTGCACAAAATACAACTATTTATCTGCAAAATAGTCATCGTGTCTAAAAAGAAAAAACTTCAAAACAAAAAAACAATAATGAGTTCAGAAATAAAGGAAAGCCACCCAGATGCTAACAGTGATCGACACTGCATGGTTGGTAGAGGGATGCAGTTTTGGGTTTCTTCTGTTTTCATGTCTGCATTTCCCAAGTCCTAATAAATGTATGTCACCTTTTATAAGGAAACATATAATAAACTTTCTTATAAATAAGGTAGGGAAGTGTATGTCTGGAAAACACCTGTCCAAAAGAGCCATAGTGATAAATATAATACCAAGAAAACACAGTTCATAAGTGCTCTGCTTCTCTTCCACTATAAATAATACAAAGTTTCTACAATCTGAGTGTATTCACAGTACTGATAAGGTAGGGAACTTAATGTCCGCAATAGATGGAAATGTGGGACTTTACAGTATATGACACAACAGCTACAGAAATGTACCCTCACACACATGGATGACAAAACTGGAGATGTAGCACCTCTGAACTTCAAATGTGACTACAAGATTCAGCTGGGAGGCTTTCAAGAGTCATAAAAAAGGATTATAAGGATAAACTGAATTGTTTTATTGGTCTCTTGTAACAAAATATCCAGACACAATTTAGCCATGATCTTAATACCTTTCTCATGAAAAACTTCAAGAATTTTCTTTGTGAAAATGTGCCTTTAGTTTTCTAAAATTGGTGCTAATCAGAATTCAATTTGATAGGATTTTGCTTTATGGCCAACTTATTAAGACTGTATCTATTCCATAAAACCAGGGATACCTGTATTATTTTATCACCATATTTACCAAAAAAATCACTTTACAACATCATTTTTTTCTCTAAGTTGCATAACTTAAAATAATCCTATGTACAATATTTAGCACATCATGTCTAGAAATAAAGAAACATTTAACTCTTATCATTAAAATAAAGCTTTGGGGGGCTGGCCAGTTAGCTCAGTTGGTTAGAACTCAGTGTTATAATACCAAAGTCAAGGGTTCAGATCCCTCTACCAGCCAGCTGTCAAAAATAAATAAATAAAGCTTTGGGGTTTTACTAGACAGTACTGCAATTAAAATAATTTTTAAAAAACTCCCTCTTTTTCTCTTTTTAGTGAGTTACCTGTTATCATTTTTAGAATCCTGAATTAAAATCGAGCTTCCGTTTCTGAGACCTAGTTCTCTGAATGTCTTCTTCATGTCCTCTTTGGGAACAGCAGCCCATCTCTCTTCACCTGCAGACTCAGCACTGCTTGTGAGGAGGACACCTACTGGCATTGCTAAGGCTGTGAACAGAGTGCCCACTTCTGCGTTAGAAGGAAAGACATGTGGAGCTTCTACTATCTGCTGACAATTTTCTCCTTGCCTGCTTGTTTCTAGATGAAGAACATTTAAAACCAGAGGTTCGCAGTCAATACCAGTTTGAATCTGGATTCCGCCAACCTGCAATAATGTCAAGACAACTATTAATATAGTTTATATTTGCCAAAATTCAGTCAACATAACAACACAGTAAAAAGACTACTGTTGTAGAACAACCCTCATTTTTTCCAAGTAAAATAAAATTTTCACAAGTGTCTTTTAAGTATCAGAAGAAGAACTTTAGATTTTTCTTTTGAAACTTTCTCTTATTCATCTTTTATTTTTTAGGAGAGAAATCTGGGCTGGAGACAGAGATTTATGAGTTATTACTGGTGGTGATGAAGCCTTAGAAATATATGCAATGGATCAAGGACAGTCCACAGAGTGGACTGAGATGCTCCTCGCCCTCTCCCTGCAAGAGAAAATTCCCTCTCCTCCACCAGGCCACCTTCGTTCCCTAACATCCAACTAACCCTGACTGCACCTAAAATTTAGTGAACATTTCAGCAGTTTTTCTTTTCTTTTTTTTTTTTTTTGTCCTTTTTGAGACAGGCCGCACCGCGCTCAGCCAGTGAGCGCATGGGCCATCCCTAAATAGGATCCGAACCCGCGGCGGGAGCGCTGCTGTGCTCCCAGCGCTGCTGTGCTCCCAGCGCTGCACTCTCCCGAGTGCGCCACGGGCTTGGCCCCATTTCAGCAGTTTTTAAATATCTAATTGCCTTCACGTATGCTGAATAAAATAACATTACAATGACTTTTAAAAAATCCAAAATTATCACGAGTACTTCTTCAGTAGATTTTTACCTCCACCCCATTCCATACAAAGATGTCTTCCCCATCAGCAATTTCAGTTTCACACAGTGTCAGTTCATCTCCTAGAAAGATGACATCATCAGTGAAACCATTCATCATGGTCATCAAAAACAATTTAGCTAAAGAAAGAGCTGAGACACTTAAATATTTGTTTGAAAATGAATTCTTATTAAGGAAAATTAAGCAAAAAGCAGTAATTATTATTATACTGATATTTTATGTTGTTTTTATTTTTATTTTAAAATGCTGTTCCATAAGCATGATAGAAGGACAAAGAGTTACTACAAAGGCCAGCTGTACTTGAGGCATATGACACTGTGAACAGGAGTTAGGCTCAGGTATCCAATGGTCTGAGCTCCACCACAAATTAGCTGTATGTCCTTGTGTGCTTCAAGTCTCTCAGCTTCAGTTTTCTCATTTTAAAATAATTTTGTGAAAATCAAATGAGATAATTCATATAAAACACTTAGCACAATATTTGGCATAGCGAAGCCCAAAATAAACGTTACTCTTGCTACTGTTATTATCGTTTTGTTGTTATTTAAAGGAAGTAAATACTTTTGAACTCAAAGTATTTTTCTTTGTTTTGCAGCAAAATCTGAAGCTGAGAGTTGGGTAGAAAGTCAAGCCATGTAAATAAGATTCAAATGGTTTTAAACCACTTTGCTCAAAAATTTGTGGTAATGTAAAAAAAATTCTGAAGCCTTTAAAAAATTTTTGGTAGAGAGGTAGCATTAATTTCAGAAAACATAAAATGTTTCCATGTTAGACAAATTTCACACGGCATATAAATTGGATACATTATAAACTGGATAAGCTACTTCTTTATGAAAACTGACAACAGGATAAGAAATGTGATGATAATCTACATAGGTAAGAAAGAGCAGGTGAGAGAAGGCCTGGCAAAGAGCAGAAAATCACAGAGCAGTGCCACAAAATATAAATCTATATAAAGTGAGATGCTGTGTTCCATATTTATCTTACCATCAAGTGTCTGATAAAGGTGAAGTCCTGCTGGTACAAGCTTTGCGACACTAAGAACCATGTCTCCTTCCCAAAATTCTAACAGCTAAAGAGTATTAATGAAAGAGAAGAGTGCAATGAAAAGTACATATCACATTTCCAGGTTAAATAAGAATAGCCCTGGGCCAATTTACGTATGTAGATGATACAGGGATCAAGCAAATGAATTCATCCATCCCTACCCAACACCAGAAATCGGTAATAAGACATCACTTGTTAAATTAGTCAAATCCAAAGATGGCTAATCTCCATTACTGACTGAAGAATTCTGGCATCTCCTAAGAGCACAACAACCATCTAAACAATTCTACTTAATTTGTGAAGAAAACTTTTATCAGAAGGCAAAGTTATCAGCATGCCAGCCTAGAAGTTTTTGTCCAAAAGAGCAAAAATTGTTTAATTAGCACTGGTCAGGAAAAAGCAGCACTGCTTCTGGCATGCACTCATATTCTATTTACCTGAAAGGAATGACGCCCACTGTTAATTTAAAAAGCAGCATTACCAGTTTATATAATAGACTATCAGGGGTTTGTTCTTTAAGTTTCTAGGTCTGAGACTCTGAGGCTGGTGGTAACCATACCAAAATAATATTACCCATAAAGGTCATTTCTATCTAGTCCTTCTCCATAATACCATAAGATATTTCTCTTAAAAAGAAATTTCATATTTATATGTTATTCGTTTACTATGTCAGTTTCACTTTTTGCCAGTGGCTTACTTCTAAGATACCAGTTAGTAGAGATGGATACTCAAAACACCTAAAGAAGAGACTAGAATATATCTAAAACTTATGAAGATGAATAATGTCTTTTCCACTTGAAATGTCACCCTAGACAGGTTCAGACCCCCAACTCCACCTACATCAACACTGCCACAATTGGCTCAGAAATAAACTTTTAATGCAAAAGCTGAGAAATATAAGACAATTTTAGAAATCCTGATACTGATCCAGCATTTAAAGAACATTAAAATCAACCAAAGTTAAAAAACAAATTGAGGGCCGGCCCATGGCTCACTTGGGAGAGCGTGGTGCTGACAACACCAAGTAAAAAAAAAAAAAAAAAAAAAAAAATGGTTTGTTTTTCTTAGTAGGAGAAGAAAATCCGAAGAAAGCTAATAATTTTAGTGATATAATTTTTCAAAAAATTCATTTATTTCAGGGAAAAAACCCAAACGCTTACATTTTTTAAATTTCCTTTTCCCTTGATCAGGAAGTAAGTAGTGTGGGATGAAGAAGTGTGACTGAGAGGGAAGACGACCAGATGAAGAGCAGGGAGACCAGAGCTGAGTCCCAGTTTCAACACTAACTAGATGTCTGACCACGGGCAATACACTAATCTCTCTGAATTACAATTTCTTCATCTTCACAATGGGGTTAGTTTACACTCATGAGGTTAAGGAACTTTTTATGAAAGCACTGTAAGTAAAACAGAGAGCACTATTGTTGTTATTATTATTGTATTTCTTTTTTTTTGGCAGCTGGCCAGTCCGGGGATCCAAGCCTTTTGACCTTGGTGTCTCACCAACTGAACTAACCGGCCAGCCCCTGGTTGTTGTTTTTATCATCACTACAATACAGATGGATAAATTATTTGGAGATAATGAGTAGAACTATGTTTTTACTACAGACCAGTAGATATTTTCCTTCACTTAAGAATCTTATTAATAAATGCTATTCTATACAGGAGAGTACAAAATTAGACGCTTTTGTTTAGTAGTTCTTGGTTTTAAGCAACATGCTCATTCATCTCTAACTTCTCACTCCCTCTGAAAAACAATTCTCCTTTATTTATTTTCTCAAAAAGAGTCAACCTTGTACTTTTTCTCCCCACCAAAATAAAATGTACCAGGCCCAATTTTCCACCTGAAAAGCTGACGGTGGGAACCATGCAGAAAAGCCTTTCTAGAAGACTTGTGAGTAAAGAACATCTGGGTCATTCCTCTATGAAGAGGCTGATGTAGGATTTTCCCAAGCAGCTTTAAAAAATAAACAGTTGTATCCTAAATGGGATGAAATGGAGAATCCAGCTGGAGATGGACTGTAAAGTCTAAATTAAGAGGAAGTAAGGCTAAATTACCTGAAATATGGATTGTCGGAGATCTCCTAAAGTTTTTCTTTTATCAAAGATCAAATCCCACATGCTTTCTGTTTGAGAGACTACTGGGTGTAGAGCCCCATTGAAGAAATGATATTGAGGGCCCAGGTGAAGATGCAATTCAAAATCATTGTTTGCAGAATCACATTCTGCCCTTTAAAGAGGCATAAAAAGTATGTAAATACAGTGTTTTTATAACAGACACTGTGTTTCATCTCAAACCAAAAATATTTGATTTACAATATAAGTTCTCCATTCTACCTAAATAAACAACATCCATTTCTTCTATGTGACAAAAAGATTCATTTTGGTTTTTCAATAAATAGCAAAAATTCAGCTCTAACTGCCACCATGAATAGAAAGGGAAAACTGTTTTAATGTAGACCATGCCATGTTAACCACATTTCTCTGAACAAATACTGACACTTGAAATCTTCCAGTCCTGGGATGAGATTACAGTTATGAACAAAATGCTATAAATCTGCTCACATAATTTTAAGTTGAGATTTATCAACTTCTATATCATCTTTACTTCCACTGGACTCCACAGACTCCCATAAAATATTTGAAGTCACTAGCAATGAACACCCTGAGCCTATGTTCTCCAGGTTAAATATCCTTAGCAGGAGCCTGACACTGGCTGCTCTTCTCAGAATCCACTCAGCTGATTGATGCCAAACACGGTACCCTGGTAGAGTCTGATCAATGTAGAGTTGGAATGAGGCTTATCACCACAATTCAAGTACTTCAGATTCTATTAACAATTCTATTACCGTTGTTGAAGAGAGCATTTGCTTTTTTGATGACCACATTAAAGACCTTAGTGCTGGCTGACTTAAAACCCCTCAGGCTGTTCTGTTTTCATTTATTTATTTTAATATTAACTGCTAGTCCAGACCATGCATGCCGATTATTTTTTACACTTAAGACATTTCACTGTGTTAAATTTTTATCTTTTTAGTGTCTTGATTTTTGTTGAGAGTTCCTTTGATCTTATGTCATTCGGTGTATCTGCTATTTTTTTCTCCCAGTTCCAAGTCAAGGATAAAAATGTTGAGCATATCCCTGCCACATAATAACCCACTTGGGTCCACAAGAAGACTGTGGGAATGTCCATTTCCCTATTCCAACACCATACAGACCCTGTCACAGAGCAAATAAAGTTCTACAAGGGCTGAGATTAGGCCCCAAAAGAGAATGCTGAGATCATCAAGTTTTCACAAACCATTTCTTTAAGAATCCAGAATAGGTTTTTGTCCAAGATTGACATTAAACACAATACTTTGTAGAATACATATTTCCTTCCTGTTGAAAATCTGCCTACTTCTGGACATCTGTCACTACATGCCAGTTCTCCCCAACTACTGAAATATGAGAAGTAATTTTAATGGCAGGCTCTCTTTGCACCCAAGAGAATAATCTGGCCAGGCCAGAATATAATTCATTTAGCGCAACTATGTGCTCACTGATTTCTCTAGTCTTCTTAGGCTTTTATCCCTACTTGGCAATGACCATTTTATATGTCATTATTTAATTCACTCTCACAGATAAGGATTATTCCAAAGTAAAAGATACCTGCAATACAAAAATTCAGCAGCCAAACAGATACTAGCATTAACTTTTTTTTCTTTTTAATTTTCATTATCAAATGGTTAAGGCCTAAATTAGATCTTCAATCCATACAAAAACTATTCAAACTCTAAAAGTAATTTAAAATTACCTTTTTGTTTGCAGTTCAATGTTGGCTGCATCCATTTCATTCAGCAAATGACATGGAACCATGTATCTTGGATTAGCTCGAGCTGTGAACAAAACTTCTCATTAACTTCTCTTGACTAAATGAAATCTGGTTGCTGAGGAGGTAGCATGAAAACTAGAAAGGACTGTGCTGGGAGCTCGGAAAGCTGCTACTAACTAGCTATTTGAATACTAATTTTCTCTGAATCTCAGTTTTCCTATCTGAAAAATGAAAACATTAGAACAAACAAAAGGTAGATAGTTCTTTAAGCCAAGTTACAAGAATTCTATTTCTTCAACTCTATTTAAGTATACTTTTTAAAAAGAACACCTACATCATTGTCCTGATTAGAAATGAAATAATTGGTTACTATAAAAATTCTAAGAATTACGCTGGCTGGTTAGCTCAGTTAGTTAGAGCATGGTGTGGTTAGAGCATGGTGTTGATAACACCAAGGTCAAGTGTTCATATCCCTCTAATGGACAGCAACCAAAAAAAAAAAAAAATTCTAAAAACAGTTTTTAAAAGCATAAAATAAAAGCAATGGATACTATCTGTAGTCTCACTCCCAACACACATACACATACACACACAGTTTTTAAAAAACAACTGGGATCATATTCAATAAACTTGTAACTTGCTTTTTCATTTCATATATTGTATTTTCCAAAGCCTTAAAATATTGTATTTTCCAAAGCCTTAAATAAGTGATTGCACAGCCATCCATTCTATAAAAAGCATAATAAATCTAACTGATCTTTTCCTCTTAGACATTAAGGTGATTTCCAATTAGTCTACTATTATAAAATAATGGGGGCAACAAACATCTTTGAACATAAATATTAATTCACAGCTCTAATTATTTCAAGACAAACTTGTGAAAGTAGACTTACTGGTTTAGAGGGTGTGATAGTTTTACAGCTTTTAAATACAAATTGGTTGTATTATTTTACGTACCTACCAGCGGTGGAGGAAGTGTCAACTGTTGAGAACCAGATTCATAGAAATATCTGATTTGGTAGGAAAAAACTGGCATCATGGCATCTCAATGCTATTTCAATCCACGCTTTTTTGATTATGGGTTAGGGTGAAAAACTTTTTGAAGAAATAGAAATTTCTTCTTTTGTAAGCTGTTTATTTATATTCTTTTCCTAATTTACTATTGAGCACAAAGGAATATACGTAAGAGCACTCTACAGATAGGGGGAATAAAGTTGCCATATATTTCACTATTTTCCACTAGTTTGTCATTTGCCTTTTATTTATTTAATTTTTGTTGCTGTCTGGTACAGGGATCCAAACCCTTGACCTTGGTGTTACAGTGGTGTGCTCTAACCAACTGAACTAACCGGCCAGCCCATCATTTGTCTTTTAATTCTTTTTAAGGTGTATACCACTTTTCCTTAATACTTTTCTTTCTTTGCTTTTAAGCTTAGGAAGATCTTCTTTACCTTAAGATCAGATAAATATTTATATTTTACATATTTCAAGGTTCCTTTTTTACATAAACATTAAAAGATCTATGGTTTCATTTAAGTGATTGGTATAATAGAGGCATACGCCTTGGTTATTTCCCTAGCAACTAACCAATTCCCAGCTGTATTTATTGAGTAATTCACTTTCCCCTATTTATCTGAAGGTTACTTTACCATGGATTAAAATCTCAAATATGCTGAGATTAGTTTCTGGGCTTACGGCTCTATTTCAATTATCTGTCCAACTCTTTGCATTAGCACCACACTTTCTTCATTGCCATGTGCAACACATAAACACATTTTTAGTGATACGGTAAATTACCCCTCACTAGTCCCTTCTTCAACTTTTATTACTTTACCTCTCTATGTGAATTTTAGAATCATTTTGCAAAGTTCTGTCCCTTCATGCCAAAAACAGTCCATCAAGATTTTGGCTGGACCTTTATTCAATTCCTAAGCTAACTGGAAAACTGTCATTTAGTACATTTTCCAATTATGCTCATATTAAAATTCAGTTTGGTGAAAAAGACTAATATTCCATCTGAAGACATTCTTTTTCTGTTAATGCATGTTTCTATAACTGTGAATTCTGATTCACAATATTTTTATCAGAACCATTACCGTACCTTTTATTGCCTCCCAGAAATACAATGCCTCTCTGGTTAATAGCATAGTTATGTAACTGTTTCAGATCTAGAAAGTTAATTCCCTTTCATTCACATGCAAATTAGTAACTGCTTTATTCTGATTCTTTATAAAAATGATTAGTATTCTCATTCTCTAAGAACATTATCCTCATCTCTAATCATAGATATGCCTCAATCTAAAATGCTTTCCTAGTTAGGGTTTTTTAATTTTGAAAAGACTTTGGGAAGTTTTCAAAAAGTCTTCCTGACTTATTCATGTTAACAGCTTCAACTGAAAAATACCTTTTATTATTATGGGTCTTGATGGTTAACCTCCATGGAATGAGCTCTCTCAAAAGGTTCAACAGAAAGTGCTTCAAAAATATTTCAATTGCTCAGAGAACACATTACATTGAGGGAAAAGAAAAAAGACACAAGAAAATAAAGGGAAATATATGAAAATAAGACCAAGGCCACGTACAACTCAAAGGCAATACAGGCTGAATGACACAGCCAAGCCTGAGCATAAGGGCTACTGCATTTAGGTTTGCCAACACGACAGGAAAATATTATGTGATCCAAGAGAATCCAATTTTGAAAATGTAACTATTATCTCTCGTTATTATAGGAAAGAAAATTAAACAGAAATATACAATCTTTATAAAATGACAAACTGTTAGATTTCATTTGGCATATTTCTTACTGTTACCTTTAAAATATTTTTAAATGTTCCAAGAGTAAACCTTCTTTTGAAAGGGTAAAAATTCAAATAGTATTCGATCTTTTAAAGTCATTAATTTAAACAAGTAGGAACATTTTTCTTTTCATACCTTCAGGGGGTCTCTGCAACTGTGATTTTCGATAAAACAACATGTAGGCACTTTCTTTACCCTGAAATTGCTGTTTAATATCCTCTTCCTTGATTGGCTGAACTTTGGAATCATTTATATCAAACCAGTGGGGACAGCAGGTACTATCATTTAATCCTGGGGCTTCTGAAGTGCAAGTCTTGAAAATTTTTTGATCATTCCTTTGGAAATCAGGCTCAGCCTGGAAAGAATGGTTCTTCAGTAGACTAACTGTACTTTCATCTGAACTGAGAAGAAATATCTGAGAATGGAGCTGTAAGAACTATACAAAAACAAAAAACCAAATACTTAGGTTAATAAAATGTTTTTAAAAATTAGACGTGATGAAAAAATTTTTTTATTTTTCTTTCTGTGATTAGATCTTTTAACATCATCTTTATTTTTGGTCTGGCCAGCTAGGGGGAAAGAAATCCATTTAGATATAAGAAAACATTTAATAAAATTAGACTGCTTTGTTAAACAGTCTAATACTTACATTAAGGGAGAAAGGTGCCATGCCACAACTAAAACAGCATTTTAAATATACCTCACTAATGCAGTTTAAATAAAGTAATTCACTGAAACAGATTAGGTAGAACAGACTTTTTTGAAATATTCTAAAGTGATCTAAACAAAGCAGAAAACAAAGGCAATCACATAGTGCACCACCAAAAAAGATAATTTGAAAACTCGTGACCCAGATGGACTCTGTTGTGATAAAGTCATAATTACAAGCCTAAATTATTGTTTAAGTGAACTTTTAAATTGAATGTAGTCTTCTCTGGAAGCTGACAGGCAAGCACAGGAAACCAAAGCAAAGAAAGGCATAAGTCACCTTCCTAAAGACTATTTCTCAAGTTCTTGTTAAAGGATAAGGAGAAAAAAAAAATCTCTCTTACCATCGCCTATCCCTACATCCCACCCCTACTCTTCTGCCCTCTCACTCTCCAATCTCTAGGCGGCCTTGCATCTCCTCCTTTTTTCTCAGCACAAATTCACTTTATATAGGAAATCACTTGGGAGCTAAATGTAACGTTTGCTCACCTCATCAATCAACATGGAAGAGTGACTTTCTCATGTTTCCTTGGAAAGAAAGTAATGTGTGGAAATGTCAACTCTCTAAACAAAAGTATTACTTTATCACAAACAGAAGGGCATAGGGCATATGACCCAATGACACTGTTAACCCTGTGTATGAGAACAGATGATACAATATTTTGTACATAATTTTTTTAGGTACAATAAAATATCAACAATTTGAAAGCTTTTGAGTAATGAACTTTCTGTATAGCCAGGTTTTTCTTTGTTTGATAATTGAGGATTAACTCTTAAAAAAACCTTCAAACTTCCATGTAGTATGGTCCAGTAATGTTAGAGAGCTCTTGTTAGGCTAATCCTCCTGATAAAAATGATAAACTCAACACACAACAATGAAAACAACTGTTTGGAGAATAACCAAAAGTAGGCATAAAGTGGAGAGGACATCATCCTTCAAAGAAGAGGAGCAAATAAGGTGAATTCTGCATCAACCTACCCCTTTCCAGTTTCTAGCAGTACATGGTGAAATGGAATTCAAGCAAAAGGCAGAAATCTCACTGGGCTGAGGAGACAGAAGTTGAGAATACCAGAGAGGCTAGAAAGTGAAAGAAAAAAAAACTCCTACCAGGAGCCCCAAATTTGTATCAAATCCCCCTAAGTCCTTGGCTAACTCCTAAATGGTGAATGGACAGCCCAAAATGCCAAGGAACTCAGCATAAAGCAACAGCTAGAAGGTCCAATATCTAAACAGAGCAGCCTGCTGCTGAGTAGAAGGAGCATGGAGTTCAGTCCTGCCAAATTAGAAGGTGATGGCAGACTTTTTCTTAAAGAGGCAGATAGGAAATATTTTAGAGGTAAAATTGAGGACATTATTAAGGTTAGATATTATATAACCTTTTAAAAAAAAATAAATAAAAAGTAACCATTTAAAAATGTAAAGATTGCTCTTGGATTGGGACTGTCCAAAAACAAGCAGCAGGCCACATTTTGCCCAGAGGACATAGTTTGCTAAGCCCTGCATTAAGAAGAGGGACCATGCCCCAGGACTAAAGGTATTCTCTTGGACTGAATGCAAAATTGCAATAGATCTACCCTACCAAAACCTGAAATAAAGTTTCCACAGGATCAAAAGGATTCAAAGATAATTTAAGGGCTTATTAGAATGCAATGCAAAACTCTTCAGGGAAAAATAACATAATCCAGAGTCTTCACATCATCCACAATGACCAGTATATAAATAAGATTATATATGGGAATGAAGGAAATGGAGCGATGATGATCAAAGGCTACAAAGCCTCAATTAGACAGAAGAAATAATTTTTTTTTTCCTTTGAGATATTCTACACAGTATGGTGAATATAGTAAATGATAATGTACTATACATTTCAAAATCACTAAAGAATTTAAAATATTTTTACTCCAAAAATGGTAAGTATTGAAGTGATGGATATGTTAATTACTTGATTTAATTGTTCTATATTGTATTCATAAATCATAATATCACTTTGTACTCCATAAATATGTACAAATATAATTTGTCAGCTTATAATTAAAAAAATAAAAATTTATTAAAAATATCATTTGGCATGCAAAGGAATAGGATCATGTGATTCACAGTCAAGGGAAAGAAGTCAATTCATATGAGGAAAAAAGTGAATAGAAATAGACCCGGAATTAATCTAGATATTATAATAGCAAATAATTATTATAAGTATGTTAAAGAATTTACATAGAAATATAAGCACAAGGGGTAAAGAGATGGGGAATTTCAGCAGAGAAATGGGTACTCTAAATAAGAACTAAGCGAAAATTCTACAGCTAAAAAACAACATCAAAACCAGAGAGGAAAAAAGTGAATAGAAATAGACCCGGAATTAATCTAGATATTATAATAGCAAATAATTATTATAAGTATGTTAAAGAATTTACATAGAAATATAAGCACAAGGGGTAAAGAGATGGGGAATTTCAGCAGAGAAATGGGTACTCTAAATAAGAACTAAGCGAAAATTCTACAGCTAAAAAACAACATCAAAACCAGAAAGTTTATTGGTTGGGCTTAACAGAAGACTGGCTTGTCAGCAGAAAAAAATCATTGAACCTAAAGACAGATCAATAGCAATTATCTAAATCAAAGCTAGAGAAGAAAAAAACAAAACAAAAATATCAGAACATCCAAGCACCGTGAGGAAATATCAATGGTCTAATATATATATATAATTGGAGTCCTAAAGGAAAAGAGAAAAATAATGAAGCAAAAAAACACCTGAAGAAATAATGGCCAACATATTTCTGAAATTGAAGAAGGATTTCAGACCACAAATATAAAATAAACTTAGCAAATACAATGCAAATAAACACAAGGAACACTATACATAGACACATTATTGTCAAACCACTGAAAACCAAAGATAAAAAGAAAATCTTAAAAGCAGAGAAAAAGATATATTACATTCAAGAGAACAAAATAAAAAATGACAGTTGGTTTCTCATCCAAAATAATGGAAATCAGACACAATATAATAACATCTTTAAAGTGCAAAAAAAGAAAAAAAAACAACGCCCAAACAAAAATACTATTAACCTAAAATTCTTTATTAGCAAAAATATCACTAAAAACTGAAGGCAAAATAAAGATTTTCACACAAACAAAAGCTGGCAGCATTTTCCACCAGCAGTTCTGGACTCCAAGAAATGCTAAAGGAAGCTCTCTAGATTGAAGGAAAAGGGTACTAAACGCAAACTTGGAGCAATACAAATGAAAACAAGAAGGAACAATAAACACCAGAGTGGATAAATATGAAACACATTTTTTTCCTCAATTTCTTTAGAAGTCACTTAAGTGTTTAAAGCAAAAGTAATAAGGTATAGTGGAATTTATATCATATGTAATCGTAAAATATAAGATGACAACAGTAGAAAGAGATAGGAATGGGAAAATGAAACTATACTATTATAAGTGCCTTCCATTGTACATAAAGTGGTATAATATTAATTTATAATTTGTAATATTGATATATGTATAGTGTAATCCCTAGATCAATCACTAAAAAATTAAACAAATATGTAAAGCTAAAAGTGCCAACAGAGGAGATAAAAATGGAACACTAAAAACTACTTGATTGATCCAAAGGAAGGCAGAAAAGGAAGAACAAAATAACCAACAGAAGAGAAATAGAAAACAAATAGCAAGATGGTAGATTCAAACTCAACCATATCAATTTATTACATTAAATATAAATGAATTAAATATTCTAATAAAATGGAAGTGATTGCCAAGCTCTCTATCATCTGATAGAAAACACATGAGAAGTAGAGAGAAAAATCAACAAGGACAAAGCCGTTTTCTTGAAACATCTAATAAGATTGACAAACCCCTAGAAAGACCAATGAAAAAGAAAGCTAAAAAGCACAAATTATTGGTATCAGAAATGAAAAAGGGAACTTGACTTCAGGTCCTACATACATCAAAAGGATAATATGGTGATATTTTAAGCAACTTTATTCCAACAAATTTGACACTTCAGGTAAAAGAACAAATTCCTTAAAATTCCTATGACAATGCCACATATATTACCTTTCGCAGTGGTCCATGCTGTTTTCTGTACTTCTTGTTCCAAGATAATCCTATCTTTTTCAAGAGTTTCTGGCCCAGCTGATCAACAGGAATTAGATTATTCTCCTCCTTATGAAAGAAACACAAAGTCACTTAAGAAAATCTGATAAGAAACAATTACATTTACAAATTCAAAGGGATCAACAAGATTATATCTAGTTAAACATGCCTAGAACAGCAAACATGTAAGTGAATTAATCACAATTATTTCATAATAAAAAATTTTTTTAATAAAAAAAAGTCTTTTAAAAAGTAGATCAAGCCACAGTTAAGAAAACTTGGATTATGCCACTTTTCATGAGCCACAGTTTAACTATTTAAAGTGTAATACCCAGAGAGTATCCTGAAGTTTGATAAATTCCTGACATTATATGGGATTTTTAGAAGACATACTTAAGTGCAAAACAAAGATTATTAATGTCTTATCTGAATGTTTTGAAGGATAAACAAGTTCCAGAAGAGGTTAAGTGGCTGTTACAGGCTCAACTGTGTCTCCCCAAAATTCATGTGTTGAATCTTTAATTCTCAGTGCTTCAGAATGTGACTATATTTGGAGAAAGGGTCTTTAAAGAGGTGATAAAGTTCAAATGAGGCTGTTTTCCATTTTAGGGTAGGCGCTAAACCAATCTAACTTGTGTCCTTATAACAAGAGGAAATTTGGACACACAAAGAAACACCAGAGATGCACACACACAGAGGAAAGACCATGTGAGAATACAGGCAAGAGATGGCCATTTGCAAGTTAAGGAAAGACATCTTGATATTGGACTTCCAGCCTCCAGAACTGTCAGAAAATAAATTTCTGTTGTCTAAATCAACCAGTCTGTGGTATTTTGTTATAGCAGTCCTAGCAAACTTATGCAGTAGATCAATATGGTTAAAAGTACTCAGCCAGGTCCCTACTAGGAAGTATGAAAAATCATTTATTAAGAATGAATAAATAAATGAAAGGAGACATAACATCATTACAACAGTGTACTAAACAAACATTAAAAGTCATATAATTGAGGTGTTATCAGTGTTGGAAATGAAAAAGGGGGAGGCTGGCCTGTAAGTTTAGTTGATTAGAGCATGGCACTGATAACACGGAGTCCCAGGGTTCAATCCCTGTACTGGCTAGCCACCCGCCTCCCCCCTCAAAAGAGAAATGAAAAAGGTGATATAACTTTAGGTCCTACAGACATTAAAAGGATAATATAGGAAAACAGTAAACTGCAAAACAGAGTGCAAAAATGTAGATCCCAATTCTGTTTAAAATGACAATAATAATAACCAAAAAAATCCATAACTCAATCTCAATATATGTATATAAACACAAAGAAAACAGAAGGCAAAGAATATATACCAAAGTGTTAACAATGATTGTCAGTATTTGGCTTATTTACACTTTTTGTTTTCTTTACATATTTTCTGTTTTTCTACTATGAATGTGTATTTCTTTTATAACCAGAAAATCATCAACAAAAAAATTTTAAGTAGAGACATACAGAATATCTTTAAGAAAAAAGACTATGAATAATAATAATAACCAAAAAAATCCATAACTCAATCTCAATATATGTATATAAACACAAAGAAAACAGAAGGCAAAGAATATATACCAAAGTGTTAACAATGATTGTCAGTATTTGGCTTATTTACACTTTTTGTTTTCTTTACATATTTTCTGTTTTTCTACTATGAATGTGTATTTCTTTTATAACCAGAAAATCATCAACAAAAAAATTTTAAGTAGAGACATACAGAATATCTTTAAGAAAAAAGACTATGAATGGTAATATCATATCTACAAACTAAATCTCATACAGACAAACACACACACACACACACACACGAGATATCTACAAACACACACCCACACTCTACCTGTAATAAGATTGCTCTTAGAATCACCAATGGATCATCAATCTCTTCTTCATTCTGAAGATTTTTCAAATTCACGTCTGGTTTACTTTTTTCCTCCTAGGAAGGAAAATAACAAAAGAGTTTCTATCACTAATCCCTTAAAGAATAATTAACAAAATAAGAATGTCTATCCCATGGAGGTTTCAGGATGGGAAAAGGATGGTAAAAACATCATCATAATCTATACATGCTTTGGAATCAGGCAGGCCTGGCTTTGAATTCCAGCTTTGGTTGAGCAATCCTGGACAAGTTACTCAGTCTCTCTGGCTCTATCCATAAACTATCCTAGCACAATACAGAAGTGGGTTCCAGAATTTTCTGGCTAAACATTACTTTAGCTGCATCTTACATGTTGGGTTTTCATTATTACCCAGTTTAAAATATTTTCTGGTCTTCATCCAATATGTTCTCACTCAATCGTGTTGGCCTAAGGAAACGCTACCCATCTTTGTAGGCTCAGTTTAAACACTCCCTGCCATCTCCTGATCATCCAAGTTTTCACCCCTTTCTATGATCGTATTAGAGAACATGTAAAAATTCCCCTGGTAGGCTATTCTTATTAACTTTTAATTTGAATGCATGCCACCTTGCAAAGGTATTTTAAATTGGCTTAAAATCATAAACACAAATAAACCTAAACAATTAACATAAGACACAGATAAATAACCAAGAAATAACTAAAGAATATGGCAGACCAGATACAACCATCCTGCTGTAAAATTACTAAAAATGCTGGATGAAGTAAAACAAAACAAAATGAAACAAATAAAATCTTCTTAAACACACACTGAGCTAGCAAGAATATCAGAAAAATCCCCAGAGGTCAAGAAGTGAAATGGGAATCCAGGGAGGAAATCCAGAGTTGAGGCTTCCAGCTCCCCAGCTGTTATGGTCTGAATGTGTCCCCTCAAATTCGTATGTTGAAACCTAATCCCCAATGCAGTAGTATTAAGAGGTGGGGACTTTAGGAAGTGATTAGGTAATAAGGGTGGAGCCCTCATGAATGGGATTAGTGACCTTATGAAACAGACCTAAGGGAGTTTTTGGCCCTTCTGCCATGTGAGGACATGGCAAGAGGGCACCATGGGGCTGGCTGGTTAGCTCACGTGGGAGAGCCTGGCGCTGGTTAACACCAAGGTCAAGAATTCAGATTCCTTTACTGGCCAGCCCCTGCCCTCCCCCCACCCTAAAAGAAGGCGCCATCTACAAAGCAGAGGGAGTCCTCACAGACACAAAAT
This sequence comes from Galeopterus variegatus, assembly GCF_000696425.1. Classification (NCBI taxonomy): domain Eukaryota; kingdom Metazoa; phylum Chordata; class Mammalia; order Dermoptera; family Cynocephalidae; genus Galeopterus; species Galeopterus variegatus. The sequence goes on along the minus strand of NW_007730899.1, from coordinate 51,715 downwards.
CTGCTAGTGCTTTGATCTTGGACTTCCCAGCCTCCAGAACTGTGAGCAATAAATATCTCGTTTATAAATTATGCAGTCTAAGGTGTTTTTTTATAGCAGCCTAAATGGACTAAGACCAACCTTGCTGAAATTGAGATTCCATTTTGATGCTCATATAGGACAGGGTTTGGGAGAGAAAGTGTAAAGCCTATCCAAAGTAGGGAGTTGAATGATTGGTTTTTCAAACAACGCTGATTCTCCAATTCTCTGACACCAACTGGGTGTCCTATGATTCCATTCAATTCTGATACTAACTATGTGGTGACAGTGCAGACCCACAAGTTGAGGGATCAATCCCATTAGACTGCCCTCCACTTCAAACACCAACCAAAAATGGGGTCCCCAGGCTATCCGTACTTCTGCCCAGCCAATTACAAATTCTAGTGTTCCCATAACCCTAACTCAGGTTCATAATTGTCTGGAACAACTCAAATAACTCAGGAACTTGTATTTACATTACAGTTTATTATAAAGGATACACATGAACAGCCAGACGAAGAGATACATAGGGTGAGGTCCAGAAGGGACCCAAGTGCAGGAGGCTCTCTCTGTTCTTGTGAAGTTGGGGTGGCCAATCTCCCAACATATGGATGTTTTCACCAACCCAGAAACTCCCCAAACCTTGTTTCTCAAGAGTTTTCATTAAAGTTTCATTATGGAGGAATGATTGATGAGATCATTGGCTGCTGGTGACTGAATTCAATCTCCTGTCTCTCTTCCCTCCCCAAGGTCAGGGGGTGGGGCTGAAAGTTTCAACCTTCTTATCACCTCATTGGCTTCTCTGGCAACCAGCCCCCATCCTAAAGAATCTAAGAATCACCTCATTAGCAACAACTGAGGTAGGTGGAAAGAGGCTTGTTATGAATAATGAAAGAAACTCCCATCACTCAGGAAATTTCAACGAGCTCCGTGCCAGGAACCATAACTGGAACTGGGAACAAAGACCAAAATACACTTTTTACTATACCCTAATGATAGGCTCCAGCAAAAAGCTGGAAACCCCAAAGGGCAATACCCTTAATATAAGCATGGCCTAGAAAAAAATCCACTTCACAATAAAGGACAATGAGGAACTGGCTTGCGTTGACCTTGATAATAATAAAAAAATGATAAAAAAAAAAAATTTCCTCTAATCATCACAAGTAGGTCCTCATGTGGATTTGTGGCTCGAATTCACACTAGCTATATGACTCTAAAACCATCAAGTCAAGATTGTATTTTCAAGTTGTCAAGGGTTGGTAGTGACCCCAAGGCTTGTGGTAGAGACAAATACAAATCTTTCTTGGAAGAAGGCACTTTCAGCTCAGGCCTCAAATGACTTCTGTAAATCAAGTTCTTAAAAAACAAACAAACAAACAAGCACACCAAGAAGCCTACAATCCAAAATAACAAAATCGTAAGGAAATAGAATCAGCATCATCAGCAAATATCCAAATCAGACCTACAAAGTCTTCAGATGCTGAAATTATCTGTCAGTGAATAATAAATGTATGTTTAATATGCTTAAAGAAATTTATGACTATGGAAGAGATTTAAAAATGAGAGGAGGAGACAGGCACACTGGCATTCCATAGATGGTGCTCAAGCTCACAATCCCGATATCTGACAAGCTAATGCAAGGTGATGTACAGGCTGGGCCCAGTCCTCCTCCTCTCTGCCAATGTCCAACCTGGCCTTGTGGGGATGAGCTGGTCCAGCATGTACCAGTCACAGGGCTGCCAACTAGGAGCAGTCATTAGGTCCTCTAGATGCACATTTTGAATAGCTAATGGCCTCAATGCTAAAAGGAAGGGATCATCTTCTAGATACACCATGAGGACTGAAATGTTGGCTACAACCCAGGGCAAATTACATGAGGTTGGTCCTGAATATTATTCCTTACAGACGGCACCTACTAAAAAACTCCATGTATACAGGGAACCACTTCTTAGAAGAAGTAATTACTGAACTATAAGCAGAAAGAACACTACCTTGCTATGATTAGAATGTTTGGAATCCTTTGTCTCTAGGCAGAGGGGATTTCTCAGGATAATGGTAGAAAAGTAGACAGTGTCCAGCTGTCTACTGAAGGTGAAAATTTTTTTTTTCATTTTCCCAAGATTAAATGATTATTAAAAAAGCATGCCACACTATATAGAAATCAACATCCTCTTCTATAATTCTGTGCATCTGAGACTATAGAAATGTCACTGTCCCTGCCCCATATCTTCAACTTAACATTCTCAGGTCACAACAATAAGTCTTCCCAAAGGGAACCTCCCAGAAAAATGAGCTATCTCCTCGGCTCATATTTCTCTCTGTGTGGCATGCACCAGCAATCTATCCAAGATGGACAGACTGGGGAGTAAAGAGGGCTTCCGCCAGCAAGCCCACGGTTGTTGAAAGCCACGAGATTAGAGACAAGCACAAAGGGATATGTCAGCATACTGGAAAAACTCCTGGGACAGCTTGGGAACAACTCTTCATTTCATTCATGGTGTAAATGCCATTGTTCAGTGCATAGATATTGATGAGGTAGGCCAGCAAGTTACAGAGCCACAAAGGAAGGATGTCACTGAGGAGGCGAGGAACAAGACCCACGAAAAATCCTAGGATATCCTCTTTCTAATAGATGGTTGCTATGGAGTCACAAAGTCCACAGTACTTGGACTCTCTGCCAATGAATTCTACCACAGATATCAGGGTGATCAAATGGAACGGATGTGTGATGGGGGTAGCAGCAGAATGAGCAATCATCTCTTGAGCTGTCACCTTGACAACTTGGTCAAAGGAAGATGAGACTTCTTCCTGTACATTTCTAGGTCCTAATTCCTCAAACTTTTCCCATGCCTGGTAATGCTGTAAAACTTTACCAAGGACCACAAGTTCCAAGGACTGCTGAACACAGTCTTGGAATTAAGCCTGTGAACAACCCATGTCTCCCATTGATGCTCGCAATGTGCTGAGCATAACAAAAGAGACCAGGAAGCTGACTTACTTGCTGCCTCAAGATATTTCGTCTTATTGTTGGAGGAAGAGGCTTCTATCACACCTGGATAAGCCCTTTCTCATACATGAGTGCCTGGGACAGGATGGTGAGAATGGAGCCCAGGAGCACCTGACTGGCTGCATCCACCACAATGGCACCTGCAGACAGACCAAGCCACCAAGTGACCGAGTCGGTCCTGGATCACATGCCAGGGCCACCAGCTTCACTGAAGGTGAAATTCTTAAAGCACTAATTCATTATTTGAACACCACAAAGCTCTGGATGAAAAGCTATGGTTCTTAAAGAACAGAACAATAAGAAAAAAATTTAACAAATGTGACGGTTGATAGAAGCCACAAATGAGAACATATATGAAGCACAAATGGAAAGCAATCTTCTGATTGTTCTTTAAGCCACAAGGAAGACCTTGCTAAGGGAATAGAGCTTCAAGAAGAGATAGGCAGTGCAGATAGCAAAGCCAAATAAAAGAATGCCTGAGTCACATAACAGAATTTGAAGAAGATCCTGTCACTGGTAAAAGAAAGGTAATCAGTTCTGAAGAAATGAACACAAAGTTGCAAAGAGATGTCCAAGAAATCACAACCCAAAAGGAAGACATGGAAGACAGAATCATTACTCTTTTTTTTTTTTTTTTTTGTCTTTTTTCCGTGTCCGGCAACGGATCGCAACCCTCAGTGTTGCCCCCGTACCGGACCGGGGACCGGCAACAGGATCGCAAGCCTCGGTGTTGCTCCCGCGCCTCGCTCAGCCAGTGAGCGGGAGCCGGTCTGTATGTGGGATCCGAACCCTCGGACGGGAGTGCCGCCGCGCTTCCCAAGCGGCGCACTATGCAGTGCGCCACCGGGCCGGCCCAGAATCATTACTCTTGAAACATGCTGGCTCACCACAGAGTGTGAAGATAACTCTGTGCATGACCTCAACAATAAACTTGAAAATGAAATTGCAAATAGGTATTTTATGCATCAAAAGACTGAGAGAAATGCTGCCAGCTAAAATGCCTCAAATCTGAAATGGGCTAAGCAAAAGCTGTAGCAGGCATTGAGGAAAGCAGACACACTGCCTGAGGTGAAGGCTGGACTGGCCAAGAGGCTGGGAACACTTTCAAAGACTGAAGAGAGATATGGCAATATTGAAAAAAGATTAGAATAGATGAAGGCATAATTGGAAGAAAAGAACCAAGAATTGCAGTAAGAGTGGCAAGATTAAAAAAACAAACAGACAAACATAATAAACATGTATCAGACCTGGTGATGAGGTTCTATCAAAAGCTAACGAAAGGCTTCGACTTCATCTTAAAGAGAGAATGAAAAAAAGCTAATGTGATTGTATGAAAAGGGGAGGGACAGGAGGGAGATGACAACGGCCATCCTAGAGAATAAGGATTCTCTACTATGGGAAACTGAAAATGCAAGAAAGCAGTTCAAAAGAAGGTAATGTAATAAGGATCAGCTAAAACTAAACATGGAAACATCTGATGGGGAAGGTGCCTGACTAGCTAGTGTCTTGGCAGATGTGGCACAGGCATTTGAGAGTGATACTTGTATGGTTTTCTCAACCCAGAATTGAAGTTCTATCCACCGCAGTAAGATAAGTAAAAGAAATTGAAGGTAAAGGTTTAGAGAGGGTGAAACAAAATTGTCTTTTTCCATAGATGCCTACAACATAAGAGAGATTATGACAACTAGCAACATTGCTGGTTGTCAGCATATAAAATGTTTAATTTATACATTAAAAAATTTTATATATCTTAGTATATAAAATCAATACAATAAAAATAAGTGCATTTCAATACAAAGAGTCCAAGAAAAACAAAGTACAGGCATACCCCTATGGAACATCTTCCTGGTAAACATTTTTCTGGTAGAACATAGTTTGACTTTTTTCACATCCAAACTGTACAGAACATACGTATCTCTCAATATATTCCAAATACAACCGATAGTATGTCAAAAATACAGATAGATGTTTTAAAAAGTTGAGTGTCAACAAAGGGAACATGCATCTAGGATATGTGAAAGTTGATTATACAAATTGTGTATTCTTGTCATACACAAACTAAATCAGAGTCAATGGGTCGGAGGGAAAAAGCACTCGGGGCACACAGCACCTGCTCCAAGAATCTTCTGCAAGCCCTGCTCCTGAAATGGCCTGCTGTAACCTAAGACCAGTTTTATCTAGTAGCTTTTGAAATGACCTACCATGACTCTAAGGCTAGCTTTACTTCCCACTGTCACTCACCGATCAGAACTTTCCAACTCCCCAAAACTTCGCTAATGCCAACGAGCTTTCTTTCAAAACAATATGTAGCATTTTGCTTTAATAAAACTCCCAACCCTTTCTTTGTTCTTTGACAACTCAGAGACCACTCTGTCTGTGTGTATGCCCCTGATTGCAATTCTGTCATTGCCAAATAAAATGTTTCTTTTAGAGATTCATCTCCATATTTTATTTGACTTTGACAGATATTATTGGCACCAAGGAAGCCGTATTACTACACGTGGTGCTACTATTCATTAACAACAATATTCACTGTTTGATAATCAGGAAGCTATACTTTAAGCATTTATATCCTAATCTGATGGTTCATCACATACATATAGACGTTTTATTGTGTTTTAGTTTCATTTTAGAAAATTGGTTGAGAGTTTGAGATTGCTGTGTTACACATTATAATTTCCCAGGAACTAGACTCTGGTTAGTGCTTCGCTCAGAATATCTGCAAGTTCTTTTTGAGAAAATTATAAAACTTTTTTATAAGACATTTAAAAAGCTTAAAATTTTTTTAACATATATTGTTCACATACGAAGACTCAAAATACCAATGTGTTTATGCATGTGTGTGTATACATGTGCATGTGTAGGAATTCTGATCTGGTGATTATAGAAATGTACACTGAGGCATAAAAAACCAAGACAGGCTCGCCACTCCTGAAGAACAATAACATGTACAGGGACTTGCCCTACCATATCATGAATTATAAAGCTATGGAAATTAACAATGTGGTATTTTCCCAGGAGTAGGAAAAATACCAACGAAACAGAAAAGAGAGCTAAAAAATAGATTTAAACATAAATGAACAATTGATCACATAACAACTGGCATAGTTGACAGGGGAATGAAAAATGAATTATTCAATAAATGGTAATGGGCAATTTTTCCAAATGGAAAAAAAAAATCTCACAATATTCACAGGAAACCATTCTAGGAAGACTGAAGTTTTAAATGTAATTCAATCAGTGGTTATTGAGCACTACTTTAAAGAGCTACCATAAAAGACATGACTTTGCAGTCATATTATGTTAAATAGGGCAATATTCATTCTGATTTTAAATCCTATTGTGAAAACTGTAGGCATGAGATTTGTTTTTATTACATTTTCACCTACAATCTGCAGGATACAAAATCAATATTATGTGTTATCTATATCAATGTTCATTTTATTTGTCGGAAAAAATCCAGTAATTGTCAGCTATAGAAATAGTGCTATCTCTTTGTCATAACGGAGTAACTGTAAAGCTGAGGAATGGTTTTAGGTTAAAGAAGATTTAAGAGATAGCTAACTAAATATAATGCATGAACCTGGACTTGACACTAGAGTGGGGAAAAAATTACTGTAAAGGATGTGGATTGGACACTGGTAGAATCTGAATAGAACTAAATACATCTATGCTTGTGTAAGAGAATATCCTTGTTTTTAGAAGACAAACATTGAATTTTTTAGGGGTAAAGGGGGGTCTGATGTCAACAACTTAATTTCAGATGCTTCAACACTTATAATGATAATAATCAGTGTGTCTATATATGTATATGTACAAATGTGGCAAAATGTTAATAATTAGAGAACCTAGGTAAAGGGTGTACAGGAAGTGTTTGTACTATTCTGGTAATTTTTCTGTACATCTGGAATTATTTAGAAATAAAAATTTAAAATTTGTATCTGTATTAACTTTCAGTGCCTATCAGTTTTCTGTAGAGTGGATATGTAATAAATAAGATTATTCTCAACATAATAACAGAAATAGAAAAGCAAAGAATTGTAAGTATATTTCTAAACGAATTTCTGTACTTACCTGAAATTGCCAGTTTCCCAAATGATCAACATCTTTAATATACACATGATAATGTCCTCCATAGCAGCCACCTTTATGTATAATAACTGAGAAGAGGTCATATATATATTCTAAGTCATCCACTTCACTCTAAAAGAATATAAACATTGATATAGTTTACATAAAATGGTAAGATATATAATGAAAGGGAAAAAAGAATTTCACTACTGAAATTAGTAAGAAACTTCATTGTTTGTCATTGTTATTTAAGGGTAAATAAAGATAAATTTAAATAATTGGCTTTAAACTTTAAAATTCTTAATTCATTGATGTAACACATTACATCAATCAAATCCTGCCTTAGTTAACCATGAACATATTTATCTGAAAACGGCGTTATTTTTATTTACTTTGGCTAAGATCACGTAAGCCAATGTGACAACAAAACCATTACCTTATCAGTGAGTCTGTTGTAGAAATTATTAGTAAGAGAAAACCATCTTTGTACTATTCCTCCTTTATACATGTGCTCTTTACTTCTACATCTGAAATTATTTAGAACTAAAAACTTTAAAACCTGTATCTGTATTAACTTTCAGTGCCTATCAAAGTTTTCTACAGAGTGGATATATAGTAAACTATGCTGCTGTATACATGTGCTCTTTACTTGTTGGAACTGTCCTATATTGCAACTAGGTGTTTGTATGTGCTCAAAGTCTATCACTGCTGTGACACTTAAGTCCTCTGCACAGAGAAGGAACTTAGCAGTTATGAATACTGGCTGTCTTGCTCAGAGGCAGTTTACTGGAATGAAGAGGTTTGTTCTTGTTTTATTTATTCTCTCTTCAACCTTTTCTATAATTAATATGCTCTGTAATCACGAGTGACTCAAAAGATGAACTCCTACACTTGCAGTTAAAATTACTTTAGATTAAGAGATAACTTTAAGGATGTTTATTCACATCTGAGGGGTCTGAATTACATGATATAAGTCCTTCCAGCTTTGATGTCTAAACTGAATCTGTTATCTGTAATATTAAAATGTACACAGGGGTACCAGTTAACTGAGGAATTTATTTGCTTGAAATATTTTGCTTTTTAAATGGGCTCCATTTTAAAATGTCTGGTTCAGGCAAAAGACAAGATAGATGTACACAAAGATGCAAACTGACATTTTTTCATGAATACGGAAATCCAAAAGTAAAACTAATGTGCATTTCCTAAATAAGTGCTCAATTTTTTTTTACTTATTTCAGTTTTGTTATATCAAAATATGTTAAAATTACGTGACAAACTTCCCTTTATAAAAGAGGTGCAATTATATTAACTAACTTTGAGAAAATTACTCTGAGTATGCCAATAACAGGCTTATAGCCAATAGAACATTAGAACCTTTGAATGGCAATTCAAGCAATAAGACAAAAACCAAAAAGCCCAATAATTAGGCTTGAAGTAGAGGAAGGCCCATCAATGAAGAGTGTGAATTTAAAAACATTTATTAAAAAATTACCTTTTTACATAGATATTCAATAGTTAGCTAGCAAATGTTCTGTTTTTAATAAACATATAAGAATAATTTGTAATAAAAAATACATCAGTTTCATCACTCTGATCTTGACAGGTATAGCCATGATATAAATTTGAAAATGGCTTATAAAGTAGGTCAATTTTATAATTAATTTGTTTTCAGAGCTTTTTCTTTTCCTGTGCCTTAAGGATTATAAGTTCTTGCTTAGTGAAGTTCCATTTGCCTGTTCATTTTCTAGATGTGCAATTCAATATTACATTTAAAATAAACAAAATCCAAATAGCAAAGTACCAATTAATGGTAATTTTTCTAAATGCAGGGTCATTCCTAATTTTCTTAAATTTTCACTTCAAAGATTTTTCTAGGAGAATTTAATAAAGAGAACTGAGAACAAATCCATACTTTGGAAAATCAAAAGGACTGTAAATTAATCAGTGGTACTCAGCAAGAGGTGATTTTGCCCCCCACCTCTCCTCCCAGGAGACATTTGGCCATGTCTGAAGACATTTTTGGTTGCCACAATTAGGGGAGTGGAGATGCTATTGCCATCTAGTAGGTAGAGGCCAGGGATGTTGCTAAACATCCTACAATGCATGGGATAATCCCCATGACAAAGAATTATTTAACTCAAAATGTTAATAGTGACAAGGTTGAGAAACTCTACAACAAACCAATGAAAATCAGGTCAATAAAAGATTCAATTTTGAGAGGGGAAGAGAAAGATTTTAAAAATAAAATAGTTCAAACCTGTTCACAAAAAGGCTTGAGATTGATCCGGAGAGGGAATGTATAACAGCTAGTTTCCTTGTAGCGTTCACACTTCACAAAATCAAAATTAAATCTTAGTAATGAAATAGTAAGAAAGGGAGGCAGCTTACGTAATTTGGCCGACTGTTAAAAGAAAAATTTACAAAGATTTTTAAAAGTAGAGTTATATAAAAAGATACATAATGTTTCGTAAAGTACTAAAAAAACCTATGACACAGTTTTAAAAGAAATATGTCCTAAATCACATAAACTCATTACCATGAATTCAATATAACTCTTGATGTAAACTCAATGTAAATTCAATTTGATGTAAATTCAATATAACTCGAGGTAAACTCTTGATGTAAACTATAAAATCTATTTTATGGGACTAAAGATGGCATCACTCATTTAAACTAAAAATTTATAAGCCAGTTTTATGTTTTCGGTGTCGACATCCTAAAATATTATTTGATGAACAGGTTGCCTCTCTAACAGTGCCTATTTCCTGCCCAATTCCTGGCCTTTCAACTTCCTGCTTAGTGTCTCCACCCTACCTCGCAGATACAGTTCTTTTCATTTAGTGAAGAACTGGAGCTCTTAACCTGGGACCTAGGAACCTATTTTAAAGGATCCGAATGCATGAAATAATGTGAAAATTCTATATGCATATGTATTTTTTTCCGGGGAGAAGATACATAGCTTTCCTTAGACTTTCAAAGGGACTCTAACTCCCCAAAGATTAAGATCTATTGATTGGGGGTTTATAGTCACTGTTCTTAAATTCAAAAGCAGATAAATTTTTATCTTACTTCCTTGTTTTAAAACAAAACACTAAATTAAGCTGCTTTTTAAGAATCATCAGTTGTCCCCAAACCTCTTGGGTTCATGGCCTATAAGGGGGAAAAAAATCCTCCCCCCATATATAAAATTATCCATAATCATATACAGCTAGCATTGTAAAAATATCTTCAAACAACAATTCTACAAATCTAATGGATAAAAAAAGTTAAGTGAAAAAAATTAATACAACAATGTAGAAGATTTTCAAACAAGCTCTAAAAATACATACAAAAAAACTGAGTCATTCAACTATAATATGGCTGAGAAAAGACTGCCAAGGACAAGAAAAATCTGCATTTATTTTGGTAGCACAGCCAAAACTAAACTTAGAATGCAACTAGAATAGAATGTAATTTTAAAAGTAACAAGATCAAAAAATTTCCATTGAAAAAAAATTAAACCAATGATATAAAAGGTATATAAAAAAAAACTGCATTTGTTCCTTGTCAGCAAAATGTTGTTTTACAAATTAAGTTCGACCAAAAATTAAGGATGTACAAATATCTAAGGCTTTTTACAAACTCTGAGGTTTATACTTATTTATATTATTAGATTGTAGTTGTAGGACCAAAGGTGGAATAAAAAATAAATAAGCAAATGAAAAGCCTCTCTCTTTGGGTTTCATAAAGGGGCAAAGGCTGGATGAAAATATATATTAAACGGTATAAAATTTACCCTGGTTTTTAGTCCTATTGAGAAAGATACAGGGATACTTTATTGTTTTTATTATATTTTCATCTATAATGCCCAGGATACAAAATCAGTATCATGTGTTATCTAAATCAATATTCATTTGATTTACCTGAAAAATTCAGTAATTGTCTGCTATAGGAATAGTGTTATCTCTTTGTCATAAAGAAGTAACTGCATAGATATGTCTTTTGTGGTAGCTGTTTAAGACAGTGCTCAACAATCACTGATTGAACTGAGCCCAAGTTTATGATATTTAAAAATAGCCTATCCTATTATCCAGCAGCAGTGGGAGGGTTACTACTGCAGATAATAATGACATCAGTGGGGTTGATGCCATACTGGTCACAGATACAAAGAGCCAAGAAGGAGACTAGAGAGGGTTAGAGATAGCACACCTAAGCCAGAGGAATGGGCAATGGCATTCATAATTTATACATACATAGACATATAGATATTTATAAATTATCTATAACAGTCATTTTTATATTAATATTAGTGAATCACTAGCACTTAGCAATTTCCTAGCATTGGTAATGCTTTTGTTGGAAACTGACTGTGCAAAAAATACACTAAACAACAATTCCATAGTGAGAAGTCACATAGAATAATGAAAGAATGGTGAAAAGGAAATACAAATGAATGGCTACTAGAAGATCAAGTAAAAAAAAATCTCCACAAAATGTTTTTCTAAATTCTCTCCTCCAAGGAGATTATTCAGATGCCAGACTCCCTTAAAACAAGTAGATAAGATATCTTGGATCCAAAGGGCTGGACTAGTAAAGCATAAAGACCTTACATTAAAATGGGGATAAAATATCAATATGTGGCAGATTTTCAGAAATATCAAAGTGCTGACATAATAAATCACTGCCACTTCAGAAAGGAGCTAGGATTTGCAAAATTCATGATGCATGAAAATAACACTGGGGAGGTATTCCATTAAAGTAAATGGTAGTTGTCTCTCATTTCTCTCTTTGTCAAAGTTTCTCTTCCTTCCCAGAATCTAAAAAATCATATCTACCAGAATGGCTATTTATTTATGAATGTGATGAACAGATTTGAGAGATATCAGAATTATACTCACTGATTTGTTTTACTTTTCCCTCTTAGCTCTCATGCTGCAAAAGAAATCAGTTGCTTTAATCTTGTTTTCCTTTCATCATATATGTATATGTATATATATATTATACATGCACATAATAATATCTACATGTATAATATATATATACATGTAGATATTATTATTATTCTTTTTGATGGCTGGCTGGTATAGGGATCTGAACTCTTGACCTTGGTGTTACAAGGCTGTGCTATAACCAATTGAGCTAACTGGCCAGCCCCATCATCTTATATTTTGCTTGGCTGTACAGAAAGAAAACTAGAAGTACTCTGTTGAGTTCCCTAACTATCAAGTTAAGTATTCCCAACTGTGGGAAGAGGAAAGAGCACATTAGATTTGCTAGAATGAGGGAGGACACATATTAAGATTATAAAACAATTGCATATTGAGAAAATGAAGAAAGCCATCTATTTTCATAGTGGTAAACAAAGAAAGGAAAAGTCAACAAGCTTCTTGGCTCGCAGGAATAAAAATACACACTGCCTTCTTCACAACAGTAATTTGCAAAAAGTAGTGATATTGGGAGTTTATCAAGAAAGTACACTTAAGAAACACTGAGGTACAAATAAATTTTTCCTGGGAGAGAAGGAAGTGCAGAGAACTGTTGGGTTGAAAGATTTAAAAACGTTATTACTGTTAAAGTTAAAAAAAAAAGTTAAAATACAGATAATAATGTAAATGTCTTTTCAATCCTTACTGTTAAGAACTTCAAGTATATCCTCCAGACTTTTTCATATAGTTAACTTCAGTTGACAAATCTTCCCGCTATTATGTGCTAAGTACTAAAGGAGCACCCTGGGAAAGAAAAAGCGTATCTATCTTTACCTTTGCTGCTTTAACCAGCCTGTCACAAGTTCCACAGTGGTATAAATTGTCGTAGTCAAAAAATTCCTCTTCTACATACATGTTCCAGAGTGCATCTTCCAAACCAGATACGTTTTTGACCGCTACTGTTAGATCTAAGAAGTCTTCCTGAAATGTACATGAATATAGTACTGAAAAAACAAACAATTTCACACAGGCTTACAAACACATCACCAACTCACACGTATGTTGGAAATAATCAGATATATGAGTTATTTTTCCTAAAACACTGTGCATATGAAGATGTAGATATGATTAGATAATGTGAAATTTGCAACACTAAATTATCCTTCTTTATAAATCAAACTATAATTTAGCTTAAGCTATATCAGAAAAAATTTATAAAGGAAGAAATTTATGAGTCCACTACAGACACAATAAAACTTATTTTATAAGGAAATAAAATAAACCACAGAAAAACACATATCTGAATTTAGAAGTGTATAGAGGCAAGGTTTACAGACTTTTAGTTTTGAGACTATAGCATAACAGCAAGTGTAGGGTTAAATTTTTTAATGTAAATTACATTTCTTCTTTTGCTAGGGTTGGTTTAAGACACTGAGGAAGTTATAAGAAAATAATTATTATTTTGAGCAAGACAAAAAGGTATTTCTATGAAAATTAAGAGTAGGGTAATTTTGCAAAACAGGAGCCTATTAATTCTACTTTATATTTGGATTATATTTCTAGTAATAAGTCCTATTACAATTTGACAAGTTCAAATAATATAGTTCTGTGTGTGCATGCAATAGCATTATATTAAGGGATTGTGGGGACTGGAAAATTATAGGGCACAAGTTATTTCATGGTGGAAATCTTAAGTAATAAAAGTAACACATATGGTTTATAACATATATGTGAAAAGTTAATGCCTGTAATTTATAATGTGCCTTACATTCTGTTTTGAAATTACTTTGTGAATTATTTTATCATAAATATGTCAATCATACTAATTATTCTAAGACACAATGACATCTTAATATCTTAATTATTTTTAAACTAGGCTAACCAAGAAAGCCTTTAGTAGCACAGGCAATAAGGGCCAAGAAGCATTTTTTTTTTATCTTCAACTCTGACTTAAAAAATAAAAGAAAAAATATATATCCAATATATATATTCAAAAAAGCAATTGACACGTTTAGAAGATGGCACTTAATTTTTCACCCATACAGTCAAATACAGAAACTTTCTAAAATTCTTGCCATAACAAAAAGAGATTTTTATTATGACTGCTCAGTGATGAAACCATCAGCTGCATAACATTTGCAAAGCAAACAGAGATTACTGTATTTATTTACTCATTTATTTATTTATTTTTCGTGGCTAGCCATAGAGGTTGAACTCCAGACCTTGGTGTTATCAGCAATACACTCTAACCAACTGAGTTAAACTGCAAGCCCTACATGAGAAAGTTTCCAGTTCTGAATTCCAATTTTTAAATTCCAGTTAGGTTAAATGGACAATCTGTGTCATTATAAAGAAGGTTATACTAATTTTTAAAAGATTATAATAGCACACACAAATGAAGCTTCTGAAGGATATTAATAACTAAATCCAATATTTAATTATGCATGTTTGTCTAAACATTCCTCAGTGTTCACTATTTTTATTACCTCCCTAATTAACTTTCTTTATAACTTTCCAACCATGACGATATTGACTTCTCTCATGAGGCCAGTCTTCTATTTGTAAACATCCCCAGATCTACTTTCCAAATATTATAGTAGTGCATAAAAAATTAAGTTTTAAGATATTTGCTTCTTTCAGTTTACATGGAGAAATCTGGATTATAATCTGATGATTTAAGTGTAGAGTGAAAGAAAAAAATGATAAATTATTTATAGTAATAAACACTTTAATCTTCATTTGGTATTACACATCATAGATTTCATTACATAAATTATAATTTACAATATAACTTATTACTAATATATTCTTGCATATTCACCTGCTTCTCACTGACGTTGTTGCATTCTTTACAAACGATCTGGTTAACAATGGTTCCATGATACAGACGGCTAATGAGGTCATGGCCAGAGGTCCCGACTAAAGAAGTTTCCAAAGCACTGAAGAGAATTCGATTGAGTTCCTGAACATCATGTTGCCTCATTTCCTATAAAACAGGTAACTTCTAAGTGTAATTTTGTGCTTCAGACTTTTAAAAACAGATTTAAAAAATATTAGTTAACAAAAATGCAGGATTTTACCAAGCAATCCAAAGATAATCCTTGATCAGATATAAGAATGACTAAGCAAAATGAGCTGAGAGCAGGTTAAAAGGTCACCACCTATTTTTGTTTATATGCAAAAAGAAAATATGAACAGGCAGTGCTCGCTGTGTGCACATGACTCATCTCGCTTGACAGCCAGAAAGGGCAGTGACGCTCGTGGGAAGCAGGCACGTGGCACGCCACAGACAGGGGACAGGAGGAAGGGACACGTCAGGCGCGGATCGGCTTCTAAGAGCCGGCAGTGTCTGCACAGGATCCTCCCACGAAGGTGGCGGCGACTGCTGAGCGTCTGAGTTCCCAGCATTAGAGAAGAACTGAACGCATTGCTCTGACCTGCAAACCAGCTGCAGCAGGACTGGCAGGGGCTGCTGAGAAAGCACCTGCTGGCTCCGCTGACCCCGTGCGAGTCCTGCGGCCGGGTGCCAGCGACTACTTAAGACCAGTGTGCACAGCAGAGCCGCGGGCACACCACCTCCGAGGGGTACAGGGCGGGAGGGGAGACGCAGGAGGGGCTGGGCTGCGAGGAGGGCGTGGAGCCGCGAGAGCCACTCAGCTGGGGACAGGGCAGTGTTTTCTGGACCTGGCGCCGGAGGGCGCTGTCGACCTCGACAAGAAAGGGAGAAGGAGGCAGAGCCGCGAGCGCGGAGACGCAGGAGCAGAGGCTGCGACGGGGACTATTTCCAATTAGGCCCCGTGTGGACAGCGGCAGATAAAGAGCCTAAAAGCTGGAGCCAGATGTGGGACTGGAATCTTTTCCTGTCTTGTAAAATGCAGGACACTAGAGGATGGACATTTGTCCAATACCACTGGCTCCCATGGGACAGACACTTGTGGAAGTTTTCAAGCTCTGTTTCTGAAGAATCTTACAGCTGGCAAAGGTGCCTCAGAGGCCTTCTCCTGTCACTACAGGTCCAGTCCTAAAGGACGTCCTGCAAGATTTTGTTTAGAAAAACCAAAATAACCTAAAACAGGTTTTCACAGCTTTAAGGAGTATGAAACCAGCAAGTGAATGAAACCTCTTTATCAAAATCAAATGGAAATCTATCAACTGATACTAGATTGAAAAAAAACTATATGGTGATTATTTTTGTAAAAATTCATTAAAAAAATATTTTCAAAAAATTATTTAAAAATTATTTTAAAAAAATTATTTGGTGATGAGAAGGAATGAAAGACTGACACGTACTACAGCATGAATGAAACCTGAACACATTATCTCAAGTCAAGAAGCCAGTTACCAAAGATCTCATGTTGTATGATTCCACTTCTATGAAATGTCCAGAACAGGCAAATGCACAGAGACAGAGAGTAGATTAGTGGTTGCCAGGGGCTGGTGGGAGAGGAGGCAGGGAGTGACTGCTAATGGGTATCAGGTTTCTTATTTGGGTGGTAAAAATGTTCTAAAATTGATTGTAGTGATAGTTGCACAACCTTGTGAATATACTCAAAACCACTGAATTGTATCCTTTAGAACTGTGAATTTTATGGCATGTAAATTATATCTCAATATAGTGGTTATTTTTTTTTAAAGGAAAGTATACAGGAATTAATCTCAAGCACCAGGCCTACAGCAAAAATCTAACATACCTATTTGTAGAATGTGTTATTGCCTCATTTTAAAGTCCATGTCCTACCTCTTTTATCACATAGTATCACCTAGTTAAGTTTTCCTTATTAGAAGATGGCCACAGTTCAGTTTATTGCTGAAGGCAACCTAACATTATTACTATCATTGCCTATTTTAATTCTGTGACTGCCTCCCATACCTGTATTTGCAGAAACACACCTATTCCGTAAAAAGTGGTAGACCTGGATTTGCTTGCATTTGTACAGCTAACAGCTCATGAATATTGACAACGAGCACCTCTACTCGTTGCTGACACATGTTTGGTGTTAGTGTACAGTGCAATGTCTTTAAGGAACACAAACGAAGAATGAGAGGAGGCCACACACGTAGCAAACAGGAGAAAACAAAGAGAGCCAGGAGAAAGTCAGGACAGAGAAGGTGAAAAGACCTGCTAGGAAAGGTTTCACTGCTTTCCCTGAAGCAAATGTTCAATGAGAACAGCCAGATTCAAACATAGAGCACTTCACAAAGGGAGACAGAATTGTAAATAATTACCTACCGTTTAGTTTATCCATTATTGCTAATCAAAGACTAAAAAGCTGATCAGCAGTTTGCTGTAGAAAGGGTAATTTCCATGTCACAGGTGTTGTATCTCAACTAGACTATATAAAGATTCTTTGAGTAGAAATTGTAAAATCAGCTCTTATAGCTCTCCCTGTACTCACAGCCTTCTCCCCATCCCAAATCACAGCATGCATAAAATCCCATATACAGCAAGTGTCTAAAAATCATATTCCTGACTTGTAATTATTTAATGTGAGAAGGAAATATTCAAGCGCTATGTTCAGATCCTAAGATAAAATTCAGAAAAATGAGATGACATGTGAAACCCACATTGCTCTTTCCTCTATTACTAGTAACTTTGCCTCAGAGAAGCGGACCTTCATACCTCATTGCTGGTCCATCCAAAGCTGTCCGTGAGGTCTGTTGTGGATGCAGCTTCCTGGTCTAAGAGCAGAAGCTGAGCAAACAAGCGCTGTAATTGTAAAGGGATGATTCGAACCTGGATGAGAAACACGTGCATTTCTAAATGAATGCATTTAAGAGGTGACTTAGGCTTCTATAAAGATCTGCATGCTAGCTCTCTCCTATCTCCTAGTTCCTTCAGGAGAAAGGTTATAAATATCTTTTTACAAAGGGAGAACTAATTAAGATTCAGTTCTTTGAAAATTCTAATTCAATCCAAAAAATTTTAGTTATCTAGATTTTTCTGCCTCAACATAGTTCAGATCAATATTAAAACGCAAAAACGCCATAATAAACCATCCAATTAATTGCACAATGACAGCTGTTTGAACTTCTAAAAGTTCATTCTTCTCTAAAATATCTCAGATGCAGATCCTACAGTTCCCTCTGTAGGAACTTGCCAGGCACACACATCTCACTCTGGAGTTCTGACATGCCACAGGGCTAGTCCCACCCAACCTCACTTTCTGCTGGCTCCAAGCCCGTTCCTGCCCTATTTGATGTGGTGAGGAGGAGGGCAGGGCAGACTGAGCAATGTTTCTCAGTGTCTGGTCTGCAGGCCCGACTTTAAGGACAGAAGAGAGAATAAGCATTGAAAAGTTGTATGGCAATTTGACATCCCATGGCGTTTTTATTACATACAGTACTACAGATGTGTTCACCTGCAACAGACTGGCAATAAAACAAAATACGCCAAAACTGGTCCTTTTCCACACTGATGGTTTGAGAAGGACTGGTCTGGATCATGAGAAAGACTCCTCTTAAGAAGTACAGAGTTGAGCCTGAAAGTGACCAGGGACTTCTGAATGATACGTACACTGGGAGGAATGTGATTACACAACTGCATGTCACTGCAGAATGTCACTGCAGAAACATATAAACAATAATAAACCAATTCCTTGCTCAGTTTATTTTCAGAATACCAAGTTGAAAGAATACTGGTCTCTATTTTTCTTTTGGTTTTGTTGTAAATAAGTGCTTTACATAGATTTTTCATAGGCTAGTGTGTACAATTTGTAAATACTCCTTCACCAGAGTAAAGAATAAACATAGCAAAGAGTGAGGTATGTTTACAAAGCAGTAGCAGCATTATATTTGGAAAAGTAGTACTTTTCTGGAAGGAAAATTCCATTACCAGTAGGGTGTAGGCCAAGGCAGTTTCTGAAAATAAAGACCATATTTGGTAAGTAATAAAATTATTGTATTCTATGAATAAGGAACTTAATTCCCTCCTTAAAAAACATTTCCTCCACAATACCCCAGTAAATCACAGATTTAATACCTTTGCATCAGGTTTATCCTTATCCTCGAATGAACCAAGCTCCTCCGGTCCAAGAGAAAATAAAGCTTCTAAACAAAAAAGTAGAATCAGAGAAGTAAATAACTTTATTTCATTTTAGAAAACTGCTTTAGAAAGCCAAGACCACCAGTAATTAAAATCAGTTAAAGAGTCAGAGATATGATTGAGACAATATTTATACCCGTATTCTACACACTTTACTTTCTTGTAACATTTTTAACTGCTGACTTTAAGAAAATAAAGTGCATGCTAAGATTTCAGTATAGAAGGTCCATAAAAAGAAAATAATCCTTATATAACAACTATACTTTTTTTGAAGTTGTTACAACAAGCAAACGGAAAGGACATTCTTGGGGGGGAGGGGAGAGAGGGAGGAGGGCGGGAGGTGTCGGTGATGGGCCATAATAATCATATACATTGTATATTGACAAAATAAAAATTAAAAAAAAAAAAAGAAAATAATCCTTAGTTAATCCACATAAAACTAAAAAGAGTAACATCAGAAATCTCTGATGGCTTCCCATTGCCTATGGCAGTGGGTCCCGAAAGCCACAAGGAATCTTAGGAAATACAGCAGTGTGGCAGGTATGCATTTCACACCACCTGTGAGGCTGCCAACCATTCTTTCATGCGAAGGACCACCTTTTACTCTGAGATTGTGCCCTTCCTTTTTCTGGTGTAAAAATGTCTTTTCTGTGTTGAGGGTAATAACAGATGGTTGTAATCTTACCTGCAAAAAAAAGTTGACAACCCCATGCCAGTCTCCAGAATTTTTTTATAACCTAGCATTTAGGTATGTCGCCCAATGGAGCATATCTGAATCTTCTGGGGAAGTCTGTATCCTAACCTAGGTCACAACACCTTCTGGGAAACCGTGATGTACTCCAGGGAGACAAGGAATGGGATGGGTGTGTCTCCTGATTTAAAAATCACTGCTAACCTAGTGATCACTGTTATGAACGTTCTATTCCTCCTGTGTCCTGGGACTAGGCAAAATAAACTACAAACCTACAGGTCAAAGCACAAAACCATACAAGGACTTTTGTACTCATCTCCCATTACTCTCAGCTACATTGTACCAGAAGTACAATGGAACCCCATCTGGTCCTACTTAAAATACTATTCCAAAATGTTTCTCCTTAGTTCTCTGCTAATCCTTACCCTTTACAAATTATACCTCCCCTTCAGTCAGCATCAGGATTCATGCTAAACCATACAAGGAGTACACATTCCATACAAGATGTCAAACTATGTGCTTGGCCAGCGATCCTCTCTGCTAGAGAAGAGGCTGGCCTGGGATCTCGGTCCTTCTCTTGTCTTGTGGACCTCTCCATGACCTGCCCCACGCCTTCACCTTCTTCCTCAGTCTCTATTTGAGGCTACTTTTCTATTTCAAGTTGCCCTTTAACCTCAACTGTATTAAAACCTGGAAAAATTTTTATCACTCCTAGGAATCTGCCTAATAAGGGCTGAAAATTCCCAAGCAGTAGAATTACTGACTGCATCAGAGGGATACTTTCATGGAAGGGATAGAGTCAAGGACAAGACGCACCAACCACTCTTAAATCCCAAATGCAGTCCAATCCATTAGAATAGCCCTGAAACGGGACAATGGTAAATATTCATTAAACCTCTGGAGGCAAGAAGTCTTTGCAAGCTTAGGAGCAACAGAAGACATCACAAAGATCTGGCAAATGTGGTGGTGGTGGGAAGGGGAACGTGGCAAACCACAGGTTGAGTCAAGTTGTGTGTCCTCAGAACATGGAGACACTGGAGAGCTGAGCTGCACAGTTACGTATTGCTGGCAGCCCCAATCAGGGCCACATGAAGGCAAAGTAATGCTCCCACTGAAATCAAGTGAATATAGACGTTGAGACCCTCATGGATGAGGCTGGTTTGCAAAATGGGACAAACATGTGGAGAGAAACATGGGCAAAAAATCCAGGGTTCAGTGAGGTCAGACTGGTTTGTGGGAGATTCCCCTATAATCTTACAATAATCCCCCTCTTTAATTGAGCTAATTTGAGTGGGTTTCTGTTCCTTACACACAATCCCTTACCTAAAATACTTGGGTCTTTGGAATGCAGAATTTCTAGATTTTAGAAAGATAATATGAAGAAAATGTTATATATATTATGGTACATTTTCAGCAGGGTCTGGGATAGACAGTACCAATTAATCAAGCAGATTAATATTCCTGTAATAAATGTATAAATATTCACCCAACTGAGATAATTTAAGACTATAAATACCCTCACACCAAGTCAGGTTCTGAGGCCAAACAAGTTCAGGTCAGGTCAAATCAGTGCCAGAGCTTTCTGGATTTCAGAAATGCAGACTAACAACTGTGGACCCATATAAATAATGTGACATCCCTCCCCACTCCAAAAGGCAGATATAGTTGTTTGGGTAACTCTGGCTTAAGTGTTTGTTACTGTGGAGAAATTTGAAAACTCCAAAATACAAGTAGTGCAACAAGAATGGAGGCTGGTACTCATACCAGAATTGTCTTTATGTTGTATTTTAAATTATAGAAATTAGAGAAGAAATATATTGCCTTAATTTTTTATTTTGTTACTAAACATTACTGTAATCACACAGAAAATATTTAAGATAATTTAAGCTTCACATTTCTCAACTGCCAATTTATCTCTTACATTCACCAACAATAAACACATACTGTGGAATATTATCTTTAAGATACTTTGTCTATTTGTGTTTTTGCATCATTAATCACATGTAAAGATGACAGTACATATTTCTAATCAAATGCATGTAACATAGCATACCTCTGAATTCAGGTGTGAAATGAAGAGTCTGAAGAAGGGAATTGAGGTAACAGGTTCCGCCCTGATTTCTGATTCCACATAAATTGGTGAATTCTCTAGGAGCAGGTGGCTCCAAAGCTTTAGTCTTTAATTTCTTCCCTTTTCCGTATTGGTTATTTGATACACTGGAATAATCCTCTTCAAACAGGTCCCCAAACATTGTGAAACTAAATACTACCCTTAAAAAAAATAATGCTATATAAATGCTTTCATTTTCTACATGAACTTTACCCAAATCTCCCTACCTTGCACTTTGGAGTATTCATTTTGTTAAGTGGTCCCATAGATTTTTGTTTGTTTTTGGTGGCTGGCCGGTACCAGGATGTGAACCTTTGACCTTGGTGTTATAGTCATTCCTTAGAAAGTATGTACAGTAGTTTGAGTTTGGGAGCAGCAAGATCTGGATTTTGTTCATCCAGGCCAGGATCCTTACTACCCGTGTGATCTCAAGCAGGTTATTTAACCTGTTTTCTTATATGTAAAATAGGATACCACCAGTCCCCTAGTGTCCTTTAAACAGTCAAATGACATAAGAAAGCCACATAGTGCACAGACTTTGTCCCACAATAAATGATGGTCGTTTTTAAAAAGGCATATTCACATCACTAATTAAAAAAAAGAAGAAAACCCATTATCATGCCTTATCCTAGATACTGAGATTGACAGGATGCTTGAGATTATCAGTCACTCATTAGAATCTCTGCTTCTCACACCCCTCTGTACCTTGTACCAGATTACGCTATTTAAATGAAAATAAATGGACCCAATTAATTTTCTTGAAACCAGTTTAGTATATAATCCCAAAGCTGGAGAGCCTTGAGGAAGTTCACTGAGGAAAAGAAGACTCTGACATTGTTCTGATCGAGCCTAAAGGCGGTCCAACACAGATCGAATCATCCAAACATGAGCCCTGGGACCCAGGTGACCTGCTAAGGGTTTCCTATCGAGTGTGGCGAAAAGTCACTTGGAGATGAGAAATATAAAGGGCCTAGCACCGTTTCTGCGTGACAGGAAGCGGTGAAATGCAATTTTTTTTTTTTTTTCCCAACTCGTTCCTCATAAGAAAAGCACAAAAAACGAAGCTGGAGAGTCTGGGCTCGAGCTCGATGCCTAGATTCCCGAATCCCCCACTCCACTCCACAGCCGAGCCCGGGGCCATCGAAGCCACCAAGTGGCCCAGGGGCGCGACGAGGCAGAGGTCCCTGCCCCCAGAGACTACTGACCCGACGACGGGACAGCGCCGCGTCCCCCGGCAGGCCCGGACCGCCCCTCACCTCACTCTCCTTCAGGCCGTGCCGCCAACACCGACCCTACCCTTCTCACGTTCCTCCCGGGATCCCCGTCCGCCGACCCCACTTACTGCCTAAAGCCCAGACTCCCACCCCGGCCAACACTCGAAGAGAACGAACACGCCCCAACTGGGTGCCGCCATGTTAGCGAGGCGGGGCTGCGGAGAGCAATTTATACTGGGAGGACTACACCTCCCAGGATGCCCCGCGGGAGCGTCGGCCGTCGCGCAAGGCTTCATGGGCAATGTAGTTCCTCTGCCCGGAGAGTGGGCGGTTGGGACGGGAGAGTTAGTTCTGGTGGCCAGGTCCGCTGGACACCCGGGGCCACTCATGTCATCATTATTTATTTATTTATTTACTTATTTTGGTGGCTGGTCGGTGCGGGTATCCGAACCCTTGACCTTGGTGTTATAACACCCCGCTCTGACCATGGGTCACAGTTTAAAGTTCATATTTATTGCTGCTCACAATCCATCGTAGCTGCAGTAGGGTGTACAAAGATCTCTTGTTTTTTTTTCGGGTGGCAAATTCCCAAGTTACCTACACATGGGAAACGGTTGTGTGACACTTCCAGTTTGTCCAGCACCTGAAAGACATCGTCCAAGTGTATCTCCAGTAAGAATTCTGCCAAAGACGTTTCACAGTCCCCGGAACCTGGGCCACCCCCCTAACGTTCGTCCCTGTCAGCTGTAAGGGGCGTCCAGAAGAGCGCGCCGGGAAGATGTCAACGTTATCCCTCCTTCCCACGGGACCTCCGTCGGTGGGTATTTCAGTAACCCGTTCAGGCTCTACTTCTGGTACCTTCCCGGTCCCATCCAGGAATGAATGCGGTGGGCAGGGAGGAAAGAGTTTTGACTTCAGCTAAGGGTTTGAGGGACTGAGAACAGGAGGAGTGATAGGTGAGGGTGACAGACAACGCAGGAGTCAAAGTGAATGCCCAGCCAAGGGATTTGTGTTGGGAACATCTGCAGGTCACTTGTGCGTCTGCAAAGTGGAGGAAGTGTGGGTTGGTAGGGAGCCGAGGACCAGCTGGGGCAAAGGTCGGCACTAGGTAATGACAATGGGGATTAGCCTGTCCTCTGCTCTCCTCAGCCTTGTCTCTGTCACGTCACCCCCTGGCATGCTTCTCTTCCTGACTCCTCCCTGACGTCATAGGAGTACAGCCTCTGTTTCTCTTTCTGCCCTTCACTGCTTCTCCTGATGACATCGTAGAACTGACGTAACAGCCCTGAAGCATCTACTCTTGACCTCCTTTGTACAAGATAAAAAGTATGTCTTCATGTAAGTCACTGTTGGGTGGGTTCTCTTTTGAGGGGGTGTTCGTAGATGAATACGATTCCTAAGAGGGACATCAGCACCACACTTGAGGAACTCAAAGTAGGTAGAAAAGAGAGAAATATAAAAAATAAAAATACAATGAGATAAGAGTTATTAGTGTGATATTTTTTCTCTACATATGTAACCTGTGTATAAATTAAACAGCAAAAACCCGCAGAGGCAGCTGGTAAGAAGATTTACTCCTCAGAGATGTGGATGATGTTTAATAGAGGGCCAGTTCGGAGTAATGGGTAGACACTCAGGAGGTAACACTCGCCAGGATACAATTTTGTCCACATTAAAATTCAAGGCAAACTACCCAAGTGTCCATCAATGAATGAATGCATAAGCAAATATATATACACAATGGAATATTATTCAGCCTTAAAAAAGATTAAAGCACCAATACATCCTATAAAATGGACACAAAATGACACATACTGTATACTTCCATTTATATGAGGTATCTAGAACAAGCAAATTTATACAGACAGAAAGTAGAATGGTGGTTTCCAGGGGTTGGGGGGGAAGAGGGGATGGGGAGTTATTGTTTAGTGGGTACAGAGTTTCAGTTTGGGAAGATTAAAAAGTTCTGGAGATGGTCAGTGATAATGGTTGTACAAGGTGAATGTACTTAATGCCACTGGGCTGTAAACTTAAAAATAGTTAAAATGGGAAATTTTATGTTATGTACATTTTACCACAATAAAAAAATTTGTTTTTTAGATTCATAGCAGTCCATAAAACCTTTCCACTGTAGCATTCCTGGATCTCAGTTACCTTCTGTGAATGCCTCTTGAGCATTCACAGAAGGTAAATTTACAGAATCAAAAACAGATTTGCAGATTTGCACAGTATTTCAACCAGTGATTGGAAGAAGAGCTAGTGCAAAAGAAATAAAGCAGGTCAAGACTTGATGTTAAAAGCAGAACAGCTGTTGGCATGGAGGCTGAGATGTTTCTGAAATGAGCACAGCAGCTCTGGTTAATGCTGAGTGGGAGTGGCGGGGGGTGACTGTGGCACTGATGGAAAGAGGCCAGACCGATCAGCTTGTGAAGAACTGGCTCCATAAAAGAAAAAGACCCAGGGAAGTGTCAGATTGGACGCAGGGACAAGACAGATTGGATCCAGGCTGAGATTCAGCAGTGCCCAGGATGAGTTGCTCTTTATTTGTTCATTCATTCCCTCAACAAATATTTAATAAGCTCTACTACGTGGCAGGCACAGGGCTAGACACATGAGATATAATATTGAATATGACCAACAAGGTCCATAAATGCATGAAGCACCCTTTCTAGTGGGAGAGACTAAAGAAAAATCTAGATGGCAGGTGTCAATAGTAATAAGTGACTTGAAGGAGATAACAAAGGGATGTGACAGAGTAAATTGCAAGGAGTGGGGTGAGGCTGTTTTTGACGATGTCCTCAGTGTTGACTTCTAGAGAAGAACTAAGGAAAGGGACAACACGTGAGGAGCCCAGGAGAGCCCACTGGGGCAGAGAGACCACTACTCCAAAGTCCTTGAGGAGAGATATTTCCTAAGTGCAATGGGAAGCCATTCAGGTGTTATGTGAGAGACGCTTGGTGGCGTGTCAGCTGTGGGCTTTTCAATGATGCTATTTATTAGGTTGAGAAACTTCCCTTCTGTTCCTAGTTTGCTGAGTATTTATCAAGGAATGTATTTAGGATTTTGTCGAATACTTTTTCTGTGCTTGTCGCGATGGTTAGATGGTTTTAGTTTTTCAGTTTATTTATATGGTGTATTACCTTGATTGATTTTTTCATTATTTATTATTTTTAAATGTTTAATTGTGCTAAAATACATGTAACAAAATTTACAATCTTAACCATTTTAAAATTTTTATTTATTTTTAATTTTACATATTTGTGGTACAGTTTGTTGTTTCAGTACATGGTATATCATACAATGATTTACTTAGGGTAGAATGTGTATTTATGCCTAAACATTTATCTTTTCTCTGTGGTGATTATGGCTAAGATTCTCTTTTCTAGCTATTTAGAAATATGCAATATAATATTATTAGCTGTAGTCAGCCTGGAACACCAGAATTTATTTTCGTGTCTACCTGTTAACTCTCAACCCATTGATCCACCTCTGACCCCTACATCCAACCTTCCCTTCCCTTCCCATCCTCTAGGAATAATTACTCTACTTTCTATACTTATGTGAACCCTCTTAACCATTTTAAAGTATCCAGTACATTCATATTGCTTTGTAACAATCACCACCACCCATCTCCAAATTTTTTTTTGTCTTTTGTCTACTGAAACTCTGTACACATTGCACAATAATTCCCCATTCCCTCCCCCTCCAGCCCCTGGCACCACCATTCTATTCTTTGATTTTATGAATTTGACTATTTTAGATATACCATATAAGTGGAATCATACAGTATTTGTCTTTTTGTGACTGGCTTATTTCATGTAGCATAATATTTTCAAAGTTAATCTATGTTGTAGCATGTGTCAGAATTTCCTTCCTTTCTAAGGCTGATTAATATTTTATCCTATATATTTCCCACATTTTGCTTATCCATTCATCTGTCACTGGGCACTCGGGCTGCTTCCACCTCTCAGCTATTGTGAATAATGCTGCTATGACCATGGCTGTACAAACTTGATTGGTTTTCTAATGTTAAACCAGCCTTGCATTCCTGGGACAAATCCCACTTGGTTATAATGTATTATCTTCTTACATGTTATATGTTTTTATGTATTATGTAATTTGATTTGCTAAAATTTGGTGTAAAATTTTTGCATCGATTGTCATGAGGGTCTGTAGTTTTCCTTTCTTATAATGTTTTTGTCTGGTTTTGGTGTTGTGTTAATACTGGTCTCACAGAATGTATAAGGAACTGCCCTTCTACTTTCTGGTATAGATCGTGGGGAACTGGTATTATTTCTTCCATCAATGTTTGCTAGAGTTGATCAGTAAAGTCATTTGGGCATAAAGTTTTATCTGCAGGAAAGTTCAAATTACAAATATTTCAGTTTAAAAGATATAGGCTATTTCTATCAGGTTATTAATTTGTTCTTATGTAAATCCCAGTATCTTGTGTCTTTTAAGGAATCTTTTTGGTCAAAGTTGTGAACTTTATTGGTATAAACTTGTTCATGATATTCTCTTATTGACATTTTTATATCTGTAGAATCCAAAGTGATACTACCTCTCTTCATTTCTGATTTTGGTGATTTATTTCTTCTCTTTTTTTTTGACCTGTTTGGCTAGAGCTTTATCAAGATAATCGATCTTCTCTAAGAAACAGCTTTGGCTTCCATAGATTTTCTCTACCATTTCTCTAGTTTCTATTTCATTGATTTCTACTTTGAAGTAAGCCTCTTGGGCAGATAGGTCACTCACTGCCATTTTTAATTTTCAAAGAAAACAATCTGAATATACCCAGTCACCAAAGTAAATGGTGACTAAGCAAATATGTGGTAATTGAGTGTACTGGAGTGGGCCATCGTGTGTTCCTAACAAGGATTATGCCCCTAGGTTGACTGTGGAATCATACACTGAATGCTCCTCAGGGTGTGGCCTGACCTGCACCACTGGGCTCACCCATGAAGGTTTCTAAAAATCTGCATAATGTAACTCAGTCCAATGCCACAAACATTCCTCATGTACTATCTCTGGGTAAGGCATACTGTGGGCACTGTGGAAGGAGGGTGAAAACATGAGGATGACATAACCCCTGATCTCAAGGAGTGCTCAGGAGAGTGTGGGGACAAATATGCAGATTCGTGGAGGAGGACACAGGCTGACCAAGCCCCAGCAGAGGTGTGAACCCGTTTAGAATGTGGAATCACAGAGGAGATGGAGGCGTTTCTGCAGAGTACTCTGGCAAGCATCAGGCAGGTGATTCCCCAGTGCACACATGTCTAGGGAAAGCTACTTAAAGTACTGTAGATGACAGTCATATCTCATCAAACCCCTGGAATGGTGCATGTACATGGGTTGTCAGTCTTATTTCAGCACTTCAGGGAATTCAGACATGAAACAAGAATCCTCGTAGAAATGGAACAGACAAGCATCAATGCCTGCACATGGTAGAGACCCTTGTCAGCAGCAACCCACTGCCAGGGGAGAGGTCAGTGCTGAAGGCCTTGAAGTCTTTCCTTGGAACCTGGGATGCCAATCCTTTTCTGGACAAGGAGGCTTTGGTAGCGTGATGATAAAACCCAAATTTTGCTTGGGAAAAATTCCAAAAATACAGACTTTATTCAAATTTACTTTTCTTTTTATTTCTCTAAGTCCTCAAATTCAAAAGCTTTGTTTAGGGAATCTGTCTCTAATCTCACGTAGCCATACAGGCACGATCTCTCCCCAAGGCAAAAATCACAATCTACTCTTGTCTGGAAACTATACAAGTAGGTATCTCAGGAAATGCTGCTCATTTATTATTGTTTTTCTGAGAAAATCATTGGCGTGAGTGATATTTTTTATGAATGTGGGAATATACACCCTCTCGTGGGGCAGGTTTTGTGCCTGTACTTCTTCCACCTACTGGATCACACGGGCCTAGGATCCAAGCAGCGGGATTGCTCTGGGCTGCAGGTACGTGATGGCTCCTGCAATTGTGACCGGCCCCCTTACTCTGTGTGTGTGTCTGCTGCTGACAGGTAGCCTGGCTGAGGCAGACAAACTGCTGGTGGTGCCCATGGATGGGAGCCACTGGTTTTCCATGCATTAAGTTGTAGAGAAACTCAAGCACAGAAGGCATGAGGTGGTCATAGTCATGCCACGGGTTATTTCGTAAGTGGGAAAACCATTAAATTGTAAAGTAAAGACTTATTCAACTTCTTACACTCTGGAGGATTTGGGACATCGATTTATGGTTTACGCTAACAATAATGGAAAACTTGAGGACAAAGTTTATTTTCTATATTCATGATTTCACACAACAATATTCTTGTACTTCTGTTTTCACATTGTAGTAGTTTAATGACAGACTATTAGTAGAATACTTAAAAGAATGTTCTTTTGATGCAGTGCTCCTGGATCCGTTGTGTGACTTGATTGTTGCCAAATATTTTTCACTCCAGTCTGTGGTCTTCGCCAGGGCAATATTTTGCCATTATCTTGAAGAAGGCACACAAAGCCCCAGTCCTCTTTCAAACATTCCCAGAGATTTCTCAGGGTTCTCAGATGGCATGACTTTCAAGGAGAGAGTACGGAACCACATTTTCTACTTGGAAGAGCAGTTATTTTGCCTCATTTTTTTCAAAAGCACCTTAGACGTTGCCTCTGAAATTCTCCAAACACCTGTGACAGCATCTGATCTCTTCAGCCATTCATCCATTTGGTTTTTATGAATTGGCTGTGTTTTCAAATATCCCACGTGTGATTGCCCAACATGTTCTTTGTCGGTGGCATCAACTGCAATCTGTGCAAGCTACTGCCTCAGGTGAGTTATCTCTCCTTTAGCACATGAAAAATCTGGCTTGGACATCGAACAAAAAGATTCCTTACTGAGGTGTGATTTGTCATTTATAGGTGTCACATTTGGAATTTCTTTCTGGTTTAATGAATTATTTAGTGCCAATCCATTTAATTGTGGGTTGGCACATTTTCTAAAACTGCCCTCATTGACGTGTATGTGTATACAATTGATGTAATTCTATGTCATCTTCAGGCTGCACTTTTTAATACTGTTTTTGGAAAAATACTGAAAAACAAAGGAAGAAATGAGTCCTTCTTTCTTGCTCATCCTGTGCTCTTAGCATTTTCCAATGTTCTGAAATTTTCTCGATCTGTTGTAACTTCTCCCACCTGGTTTATTAAAATAAAATCTAGGATCTGGCTGGACACATTATCCTTTCCCTTGTATTTTCTTCTTGCCGGTTAATCATAGACGTGTTCATAGGCCAGCATGCAACGATGTGACTTGCTCTCTTAACAATTGCATAAAAGTCTTTACTTTGAATGCACCGTTGTTTTTTCAACCAACCAGTATTGATAGATATTTAGGCTTTTTCCATTTTTTGCTTTTATGAACAAGAGTATACAAACATTCTTAGATACATCTTTACATTCATATAGTCATATATTCTTGCTCTTATCTCAGTAGGCCAGAGTCGTAGTAGTAAGGTTGCTGGGTTAAATGATATGCACATATTACATTTTAATAAATTTGACTAGTTACTGTTAAAATGTAGCACAACCTCACACTTTGGTCTTTAGTATATGTGAGTTCTAGTTTTTCTATACCCTCCATAGCTCCAGAGGTTGTCAAACTTTAAAATTTTCATTTTCTGGGCCGGCCCCATGGCGCACTCGGGAAACTGCGGCGCTGGGAGCCTAGTGGCGCTCCCGTCGCGGGTTCAGATCCTATATAGGGATGGCCGGTGTGCTCACTGGCTGAGTGTGGTGCGGGCGACACCACACCAAGGGTTACGATCCCCTTACCGGTCACAAAAAAAGGCAAAAAAAAAAAAATTTTCATTTTCTGGGCAAAAATTCTGTGTTGCTGCTTCAATTTGTGGTTTCTGTCTATGAAAATATGAGAAGATGTTATCCACAACAGAGGAAATGCAAAGGACCAATATATCAATATATGTATTTTTGACCATTTGTATATCTTCTTTGTGAATTATGTATTCACATTCTTTAATCAGTTTTTATAGGGCTATTTGTCTGTTTATAACTAATTTTTATAATCCTCTTGAGTACTAGGAATACTAACAGTTATCTGTTCACATGTGCTGCAAATCTTTCTTCCTAGGCTCTACTTCCTCTCCTGTCATACAGGATTTTCGGTTTTGGGTAGTCAAATTGGTGAACTTTTTCTTTGTTTCTGAATCTCGACTTCTTTAGGTCTTCCCAAACCTGAAATATATAAACACTTTTTCAATAGTATGTTTTAATGTTTTTAATTCTTCTCATGTTGATAGTAATTTTTTTTTTAACAATGAGAACTTTAATATATGCAGTGTAAGGGTGTAACTTTATTTTTCCTCAATGGATAGTTCATTGTCCCAACACCATTTAATAAAAAAATCCGTTCTTCATTTTTGAAATAAAATGCATCTTCAGCATATTTTAAATTGCAATATTTTTTTGCATGTGCTTATGAACTCTATTTAGTGTCAGAATTGTATTGAACTTCAGGAAATCGAGCAGGTATTGGAGAATTGGTCATTTTGGGGAAAATCCGCATATTTCTGGTCATAGAAATGTTCTGTGCGTGACAGTGTGTAAGTAAAAAAGGTTGTTTTTTTATGTGAATACAGTCAATGAGCAACTTCTTCTTAAATAGGAACACACAGTTCTTGAAATGTCCCTATTTACCAGTCAATCCCAGCACTTGAAATAAAAATGAAAATGAAGCCTGAGAATAAAATGGTTAGGCTAATCAAAAGGTAGTTCATTCATTCAGCAAACATTTACTGAGAGCCTGCTCTATGCCAGGCATTGTTGTAGATACTGGGATCCAGCAGAGAGCAAGACAAACACTGTCCCTGCCTTAGAGGTGCTCCCAATGGTTGGAGGAGACACATAATAAACAGTCAGTCAGGTGGTGATGAATAAGGAGGGGAGGGGCTTCAGAATGATGGCTGAGCTATTTGATGTTGAGTCATCAGGGAAAGGCTTGTTCAGATGACACTGACCAAACCTGGAATGAAGGGAGGGACCAAGCCACGTGGACATCTGGGGCAGCGTTGACATCTTGGTTTTTATCATCATCTAGAGCTGTGGCTGGGAAATTATAGCATTGGGCCAAATCTAACCTGCTTCCTGATTTTAACAATAAAGTTTCATTGGAACACAGACATGCCCATTTGTTCAGTATTGTCTCTGCTTGCTCTCCTGCTCCAGCAGTAGAGTTTAGTGATTACCAAAGAGATTGAATGGCTGGAGTTGCCTACGATATTTACTATTTGGGCCTTTACAGAAAACCTTTGCCAACCCCTAATGAAGAACAGAGGTGCTTGAAGTATGTTGTAGGAACCCTGGGGAATCCCTGAGGCCATTTCAGTAGTATGTGCGAGGTCCAACTATTTTCATAATAGTACTAAGACATTGTTTGGTTGTTCCACTCTCATCTTCTCATGAGGGTACAGTAGAGTTTTCCAGAGGCTACATGGTGTGTGATATTGCAACAGAGGAGAAGCTCATGGGAAAGTCTGGCTGTCATGTCAGAAGCCAGACATTAAAGGGACTTGCAAAAATGTACAACAATGTTAGACCTCTGACTAAGTTTTATTTGTTTTTGGAAAAACAGTTATTTTCCATAAAAATGTATTTTATGCTAACTTATAATGGATTTATTCCTATCTTGAATACATTAGTGAGAGAGCATTTTTAAAATATGTGAGTTTTAATTTCTAAATAGTTCGTGTAGATAGACAGAACTCACATAAACGAGAGCTTTGGTAGTCCTCAATCTTGTGAATATTGTAAATAAGTCCCGAGTCTAGAAAGTGTGAGAATACGTAATCTAGGAGTAGCCAATTTCTTTTTTTGTTCTGAAGCTGCAGGAGTTAAAAAAAATGTCCTCCCATCAGACGCAGGGCTCAGTTTGTCACCAGTGGGAGGATGGCTGAGCTTCCATTCTGGGGTGTGTATTGCATGATGTATGGGTTGAGTTGTGTTGCACAAAAAGATATGTTGAAGTCCTAACACCTAGTACCTCAGAAATGTGACCTCCTGTGGAAATAACATCATTGCAGATGTGGCAAGTCAAGGTGAAGCCTTTAGGTCGAGTCCTAATCCAATACCACTGGTGTCCTCATAGCAAGGGGAAATATGAACACAGAGACACACACTCAGTGAGAATACTGTGCGAAGATGAAGGCAGAGTTTGGGGTGACAGCAGAGATTGCCACCAGACGCTAAGGCAGAGGCCCGGAGCAGATTCTCCCTCAGCCTCGAAGGGAACCACCTCTGCTGCCACATTGGTGTCAGACTTCCAGCCTCAAGAGCTGTTGTTTAGGACCCCTGGTCTGTGGTACTTTGTGGGGGCAGCCCTAGAAACCAAGACATTGGGCCATTGTTTTGTAAGGCAGAAAGTGCTCTGCAGGAGTCAGGGTACTGCTGCTAGAGCCACCTTCTCTATGTTTTAGCCTCTGGTTGGGCCAGTTCCTGACATCCGAATGCCCTGTCACCCTGCTGCCTTCCCATTGTTTGTGTTTCTCCATTTTCTTCCCTCTTTTATTTTTCCACCTTCTTGTCTGTCACATGTTTCTCTTGTACTTCTCTCATTCACAGGTTGGGGCTGGACCTTTGCTCATTGAGTTTCTCAGGAACTACTTTTTGGAAACAAGAGTGGCCCTGAATTCATACCACAGAACCCAGCAGCCTGATCAGAGCCACCGGGGCCCCACTGCGGGACCTGTCTTCAGTATTCAGGAGGATTAATGTTTGTGTCAACCCTGGGGGAGGTAGTGGTCCAATCCCCATTTAACAGATGCAGTGATTGATGCACAAAGCAGTGGGGTCACCCAGCTGGGAAGGGGCAGGCTGACTCCCAAACTCACACTTCCAACTGAAAGCAAAAATTGTGGTGTTAGAGCATTTATCCATTAGGACTAGATTTGGCGGCATGAAACAGAAAACCCCCAGTAATGGGGTGGGAAATTATCCCAAATCCTGTGCACGCTCACTCGGCCTGCTGTAGTGCACCTTTTAGTCCAGTCATGGAGCGCATGGCTGCATTGTATTGTTTTGAATCTTAAATATGTCATCTGTTCTGTTAATGTTTCCTTTCTGATCTGAAAAAGTTGACAGGAAAGTGGAAAAGCATTGGCAGCTCTTCATCCATAGACATCGTCAAGGAGGAGGAGCCCAGAGAGTTCAGGATAGTGGGTTGGGGGCACAAGGGTCCCTCCAGGTTATGCTTACACTGCTGCTTTGACTGTTCAGAGAGGGACAGGCAGAAGGGTGGAGATAAAGAGAAAAATCAACTTAGGAGCTCAGGTGACAAGTGATAAAGGGCCTAATTGGTCCAAGATAACTATGTGTTTAAAAGTGGTTAAATATTAATTTAGGATCTTTCATACTAAAGGGCAAGATTAGAGCAAGGGAGAGAAGGCAGTGTCTGTGAAAATCAGTGATTAGTTTAGGGAAAAGATCTAGGATCCCTGTGGTTTAGGTCATGTAAACTATTTATTATTGTTTTTACTTTAACCACCTCCAGGATGGCCTGCCTTCTTGGTGCATTGCAGAGAATTTCTGCAGGGGTTTTCTTCTTAGCCCTTTGGGGCATGGTTGTAGGTGACAGGCTGCTGGTGGTCCCTCAGGATGGAAGCCACTGGCTTAGCATGAAGGATATAGTTGAGCTCATCAGTGACAAGGGTCATAAAGTTGTGGTGCTGGTGCCAGAAGTCAATTTGCTTTTGAAAGAATCCAAATACTACACAAGGAAAATCTACCCAGTGCCATATGACCAAGAAGAGCTGAAGAACCGTTTCCACTACTTTGGAAACAGTCACTTCGCTGAGAGATCATTTCTGACTGCTAGTCAGACAGAGTATAGGAATATCATGATTGTTGGAGACATGTATTTCACCAACTGCCAGAGCCTCCTGAAGGACCGTGCCACCCTGAATTTCCTCAAGGAGACCAAGTTCGATGCTCTCTTCACAGACCCGGCCTTACCCTGTGGTGTGATCCTGGCAGAGTACCTGGGCCTGCCCTCTGTGTACCTCTTCAGGGGCTTCCCATGCTGCCTTGAATACACGTTCACCAGAAGCCCAGACCCCGTGTCCTATGTTCCTAGGTGCTACACAAAGTTCTCAGACCACATGACTTTTCCCCAACGGATGGCCAACTTCCTAGTTAGTTTGTTGGAGAACTATCTGTTTCATTGTCTGTATTCAAAGTATGAAGACCTGGCCTTGGATGTCCTCAAGAGAGGTGTGCACTTACCTACCTTATATCGGAAGGGCTCCGTGTGGCTGTTGAGATATGACTTTGTGTTCGAGTATCCCAGGCCCATCATGCCCAACATGGTCTTCATCGGAGGGACCAACTGCAGGAAGAGCAGAGACCTGTCTCAGGTTGGTCGAATTATTTCTTTTGCAGTGCCCTGTTTCTTCATAAGCAGACACTGTTCTTAGAGGCTCTCTCTTCCCTCACTCATTTAGTTAATATCTGAAGATGCCCTCCTGACTTATGGGGCGTAGGGCTTCGCTTTACTCTGGAAAATAAAAATCTGTGAGTGTATAAAAAATGATTTAAACATTTATACCCTTTTAAAAACTTCATACCAGGGCCGGCCCAGTGGCGCACTGGATAGTGCGCTGCTTGGGAGGCGCGGCAGCGCTCCCGCCCGAGGGTTCGGATCCCACATACAGACCGGCTCCCGCTCACTGGCTGAGCGAGGCATGGGAGCAACACCGAGGTTTGCAATCCCGTTGCCGGTCCCTGGTCCGGTACGGGGGCAACACTGAGGGTTGCGATCCGTTGCCGGACACGGAAAAAAAGACAAAAGACAAAAAAAAAAAACAAAAAAAAAAACTTCATACCACTCCGTCTGTCTTATTCGCCAGAACTTTCTTTTTTCATTGCATTTTTCATCAGAGAGAAAGCCTCACACAGCTCCTAAAGATCCTTACCAGCCTCTGTGACCCCTGCTGATTTCTCTGTGAACAAGTGGGACAGCTGGTAGCAGCTTCTGTGACACGGCAGAGCGGGGGGCGGAGGTGCATCATTGGCCTGGCTGCAGGAGCCCGGGCAGGCAATAGAAACTCCCAATGTCACAGCAGTTTAAATAAGAAGTTAAGAAGCAAAGGTTATTGATTGATTGATTTAGTAATTTATTATTGTTTGTTAAAAGTTATTCATTCTTTTTGCAAAGAAACATTTGGCATAAGAGGATAAAATATCATTTTTTTTTGTCTTTTGTCTTTTTTCCGTGTCCGGCAACGGATCGCAACCCCCAGTGTTGCCCCCGCACCGGACCGGGGACTGGCAACGGGATCGCAAGCCTCGGTGTTGCTCCCGCGCCTCGCTCAGCCAGTGAGCGGGAACCGGTCTGCATGTGGGATCCGAACCCTCGGACGGGAGTGCTGCCGCGCTTCCCAAGCGGCGCACTATCCAGTGCGCCACCGGGCCGGCCCTAAAATATCATTTTTGATACTGATGGAGTTCGGATTTGTTGTCCCCTCCAAAACTCATGTGGAAATTTGATCCCTAATGTGGCAGTGTTGGAAACTGATTGAGTCATGGGGGCAGATCCCTTATGAATGGTTTAATGCTCTCCCTGGGGGTGGGGGGCATAATGATTGAGTTCTCCCTCTGTTAGTTCCCAGGAGAGCTTGTTGTTTATAGGACCCTGGCACCTCCTCTATCTCTCTCTTGCTTCCTCTCGCAATGTGATCTGCTTGTACCTGCCGGCTGCCTGCCACTTTCCGCCATGAGTAGAAGCAGTCTGAGGCCCGTGCCAGATGCAGCTGTCCCAGAATTGTAAGCCCAATAAACCACTCTTCTTTATAAATTACTCAGTCTCGGATAATTCTGTTATAGCAACACAAAACAGACTAAAACAGATACCAACTATCCTATTTTTACAAGAAGAGTTGTATATGGTCATTGAAAAGCCAGACTACAGTTAGTGCGTATTTTGAAATCTGTGAACCTGGATTTGATAATCATCTGTATCTCAGCTGTAATCCCAACATGTCACCTTAGAGAAAATTATGTATTAGAATATGTAATTACCAATGTGCATTTTTAGTTATTAGGAGTTAAAGTGACCAGAATCAAGTTTCTGTTGTCAAATATATCAGACCATTTCAACACTATGGAAAAAAAGCACACGTTGGAGAGATGGAAATGTGTAAACAGACAGAGATGCTGGTTGCACGACATTGTGAATGTACTTAATGCCACAGAATTGTTCACTTTAAAATGGTTAATTTTATGTTATGTGACTTCACCTAATTTGTATTTTTTTAAAAAGATACATCATAGATCATAAAAAATAAAGCCCTGATTTGTAGTTTAAAAAAATACACTACTCATTAGGGAAATACAAAAATCAGGCAATACATAAAGTAAACATGACACAAATTGCCAGTAAAACTTGGAAAACACACTTCACTTCAGAAAATTTTCCATGAATTAGAGATTTCTCAGGTTATTTATTAATTTGGGTTACTAAACACTGATATTCAATTTTGCTGATCGAGTTAAAAAGCATATTTATGCGTAACTATTGGCCCATCTGTAAAACAACTACTCATACATTTCCAAAAAAAAAAAAAATGTGCAAAGCCTTTTGAAAACCAGAGCTTGGTGGACATTCCTGGCAGAATGATTTGATTCACAATCAAGGAAATTGTTCTTTCTCAGGGTGACCTCTGAGCTCCCAGCCACGCCCGAGGGAGAGAGTCCAGAGATGTCACTGCCACTTGCACCCACGTCAGTGTCACTGAGTGTGTCAGTGTCATGCCTCCTCTGCCCAGGGCCAGACTGAGCCACCTCAGAGGCTGCCCACTTGTTTGTGCTCAGCTTGGCCGTTGGAGAAGCTCCTTGGCCTCCGGGCTGGTGGTTCCTGATGTGAGAACCTCAGAGGCTGGGCCATGTGTCAGCCCCAGATGTTCTAGAATCACATATCCCAGCCATGCCTGGGCCTCCTCATCACCCCGTGTACTTTGTCATTTGTCCTCAGCTGTTCTGCTTGTGCTAGATCCCCACAGGTTCCTATGCACCCTTTCTGTGTGCTTAAAATGCATCAATTGAAAGAAAATTTATAATGAGCCATTCAAATTATTCCTTTAGCATTCTTTTAGCTAAATAAAAATAAATTTACAGATGGATAACTGTGGTTCACTAACATTAGGCAGGATGAATTATTAAGCTAAAAGTTAAACTATAATTTGTTACAGAGATATGTGATATCTAACGACAGCAATTTTCTACTGCTGGTAACTTACAAGCATGAGTTGACATCGTTATAAAATAAATGGTTTGACAGGTGTTTTTTGGCTTTAAGATGTTTTTTGATACATGCATAGAAACGTAATGAGGATAAGAATAATCTGTTTTATTTGCACAGTTCATAAGGCCTTTGTCATTGTTAGTCACCTTAGATGTGAATATCAGTAGGGCCATTAAATTAAAGCTGGCCTAAAAAGTTTTCAAAGTGCCACTGTTTCCAACTATGGACAGCCTCAATTTTCTGAATTTTCTGGGTGACGATTATTTTCAGTTCTTTTTTCTGATGATATATGGAAGAAGTTACAACAGATAAGTAAAGGTAAGATGAGGAGTCGGCTGTCCAAGTTCATCCCACCTTGTTCCTGATTCTTTTCAAGTGTAAGTATTTGGTGGCCAGGTGTTTGGCTACATAGTCGTTTTCCACTACTATCAAAAAAAGCCAAACATAATCTAAGTGCTACTCCTTCCAGGTTGTAAACAGACAGATCCTCTACTCAGCTGATTCAGTGTATTGTGTTTGAAAATGATGTATCGATTTGTGTAAGTTACCAGTAGGTCAAAGGTGAAGTTGAAACCTGTCTCCTGCCACAGTATTCACCATGTTTGGCAGGCTTTCTACCACACCTCAGGCTATTTCCCTCTAGTTCTTCTTTTTTGATTTCTGGAGGCCCCACCTACTGTCTTGTTCTGTCTGGAGCTTAGCAAGCTACTTCTGTTTATACACAGAAGGTAGCCATTCTGAAGGTACTAGAGAATGTTGTTCAATAATTCTTGTGGAAGCCAGATCACTAGTAAGAGACTGTGACCTTAAATGTCTGACTAGTGACACAAATGGTTTTCCTTGCTCAGTTTCAAGGAAAGTCATACCTTCCAAATCTTTTCTCCACTTAGTAAACTAGACATCTGTTTCTGTCAAAAGCTGTTTTCAAAGATCCATTCCAAGAAGTCACCTGTTGAAGGAACATCTATTTTTTAAAGAACAAATTAGTAATAAATCCAGATTTACTTTTCTTAAAATACTCTTTACACAAATACTCGCCTCCCTGCAAAAGACAAACACATGTAATTCTTATATATGTGATCAAAAAGGTTAAATGACTATGAACTAAAGATACTTTCTAGGTGAAATTCACTGTTGATGAGAGTACCAAAATGTATTATAAATTTAGTAAATAATTCAGCCACACCTAGGAACACTGAAAGCAAGTTTACCCTAAGACCCAGGAAACCCATTCAGGTAAATACCTCAGAGAGACCAAAATATGTGCACAGGAAACCCTTACAAGGAACATCTGTTGTTTCAGAACTGTGTATACAACCCTTTCCACTTGTATCACCAGTAAGTCAGATGAACCAACGAGCTGTTTCCTAACATTTATAGTGCGTTCTTTAAAAAGTTCAACATTCTGGTGAGTCATCAAATCATTGAGAAGCTATTCAAGGCACCCTTTCTTTAAAGAATCGA
This sequence comes from Galeopterus variegatus, assembly GCF_000696425.1. Classification (NCBI taxonomy): domain Eukaryota; kingdom Metazoa; phylum Chordata; class Mammalia; order Dermoptera; family Cynocephalidae; genus Galeopterus; species Galeopterus variegatus. Next base: position 11,914 of record NW_007730899.1, on the reverse strand, counting down.
GTCCTTAGGTCCCTGCTGATGTGTAATAGCCACATGCAGTTTTTACATTAATTGTCTCCTTGACTGTCTCACTGTACTGCTGTATTAAGCCATCCAACTGCAGCATGCACGCTGGTGCCAAAATGGCAATAACTCAACTGGACTTTATTAAGACGTCCTCTCCATACAGTGACCCAAATACAACCTGCAGTGCTTCTATACCAATATTCTGGTCAGGAATCCCCAGTTCAAAAACATGCATGCTGGATTCTTTCTAAGAACCACTGCACATACTGAAAAAGTAGCCATATTGACATAAAGATATTTTGTGTAAACTCCACTGTTCTCTGAGAACACAATTCTATTTTTTTTTCCTTTTTGTCTTTTTTACTGACCGGTAATGGGATCGCAACCCTCGGTGTCGCACCCGTACAGGGGACCGGCAACGGTATCGCAACCCTCGGTGTTGCGCCAGCACCGCGTTCCGCCAGTGAGCGGGAACTGGTCTCCACATGGGATCCGAACCCTCGGCGGGAGCGCTGCCGCGCTCCGAAGCGGCACACTCTCCAGTGCGCCACCGGGCCAGCCTTGAGAGCACAATTCTTAATGTTACTATTTTCACCACTCAAAATATGTTTGGGGGCCGGCCCGGTGGCACACTGGAGAGTGCGCCGCTTGGGAGTGCAGCGGCGCTCCCACCGAGGGTTCAGATCCCATGTGGAGACTGGTTCCCGCTCACTGGCTGAGCGCGGTGTGGGCGCAACACCAAGGGTTGCGATCCCGTTAGTGGTCAGTAAAAAAAAAAAAGACAAAAAGGAAGAAGAAAAAAATATGTTTGGGCTTCTGGTCAAGGTGGCAGAATAGGTGAAATCAACCAATTTACAACTACTAAAAAGCAATGACAGTCAAGCTGGAGCCGCTAGAGCTCAGGGGAAGAGAAGGAGAGACCCACAGAGTGCATGAAGGTGGGAAAAGCCAGGATGAGAGAACGAAAAAACTGCTGTTACAATTTCTAGCCCCAGCCACATCCAGGCTGGAGCTGCTGAGCACCTAGAGCAGGAGTTGGCAAAAGCCACAGCTGTGCCCTTCCGATGAAGTTGCTTGAAGGCGGCAGGAAAGAAGAGGGTGTTGGTGGCCCGCAGGACAGCAAGACCACTAATATGGTTCCCGTGGACCCACATAGCAATGAGGAGCCACATCAAATGAAAAAAAGAAGCCATTCAGAGGCCAGTGAGTCATCGCAAGGGACCAGCACATGGCCCATCATATGGGAAGTGCTTGGAGTGTGGGTGCTGGGGGAGATGGGCCCCCAGGGGGAACACTGGGGCACAGCAAGGACAGCTGATCTGCCCCCAATCAGTGTAGGACCACTCAGAGGGACTCGTCAGGAATATAGAGTTGCATAGGGTGCATTTTGATGAAGACTCAGGCCCAGACCAGAGTTTCTACACAACCCAGGTACACTGGATCTCACGAGAGCCACAAGCACCTATAAAGTCAACCATTAAAATCTGAGCTGCACAAAAAGCCTTCCCTAGGGAATCAGCAGCACAGCAGCAATTTAGTTCAACCACACAGCTCAAGTACTGGTCCCCACAGGAAGTTCCCCTAATTTAGAAGTAAGCAAAGGGCAACAAATTAGTTCCAGCACAGAGTTTAAGTGGTAGGAACAGCAAATAATCCAACACAGAACTGGAAAAAAAAAAAACACAACAAAAACCCAAAGTACCCACAACCAGAGACAAAGTTTTTTAAGGTCTTTCACCAAAGGACACCTGTAACAACTTTAAGGACTGGAAGTCCCCTGGGCTACCAAGCCTAGAAAGTGGGGAGGGCCAGGGGCCTCAGGCATGCCCTGTGGCACCCACAGCCAGTCCCTAGGTTTGGGGCCTCAGGCCTTGGCCACACCCTCCCAACACGTGCGACTAACCCAGTGATGACCACCGAGCCGCCTCAGGGAATGCCCTGAGGCTCTCCTGAGCTCGGGTGCTGGGGGGACAAGGGCCTTGGCCATGCACCCCTGACGTGTGCAACAAGCCCACTGAAGACCACTGAGCCACAGCAAGATGGGCCCTGGGTTGCTGAGCTGGGGTGGTGGGGAATGAGGGCTTTTGCCACACTCCCCTTACATCTGCACCCAGCCCGGCAATGACCAAGTCACTACTGGAAACCTCCTGGTCTCTTCTCTGAGAATGAGGGGGGTGCCACAGGCCTCAATCCCACCTCTCCTCCTTCTTCCTTCCTCCAGCTCACTTCTTTCCCCTTTCCCCTGTCCCTCCCAAATGCTCCACAACATCATAGAATGTAAAAAATTATGGTATTAATTTTTTAAAAAGTAAAAAATAAAAAAGAACAAAACAAAAAACCCCCACAAAAAGCAAAATGTATATGTTCTTTTTAATTTTTACGTTTGAGGGTTGTTGAGCAGCCACTGCTGCTGCTCCTCTTCCTCCTCATCGTTGTCTGTCTCTGAGTGGGGGGGACAGTAGCAGAAGGCCCCGCTGATCCACTTGTGGCTGCCTGGGCAGTAGTAGAAGCCATGGCTGGCCATATGGCTACCAGCCTCAGAAATCCATGTTGAGTCCTCAGGCTTGGAACCCAGCTCCTGCTGGCTCAGGCTCGCTCTGGTGGTGCAGCACTGGGCTGCTCAGTGAGCCCATGGGCCACGGCTCCTGGTACTTCAGGGAAAGCACCTCACGGAGACCCGACGAGAGAGTCTCCTGCCAAGGCCTGGCCACCGCTGGCCTCCCTGCAGCCCATCTTCTCAACCCTCCTTTTACTTTTTGGATGTCCATTTTATCTAAGTTGTCTAATTTGTTGGCATAGAAATATTCTAGAGTATGCCTTTATAAAGCTTTTAATTCTGTAAGGTTGCTAGTAATGTTCCCTCTTTCAATCCTGATTTTAGTAATTTGAATCTTCTCTTTTTTTTTCTTTGTCAACCTACATGAAGGTTTGTTAATTTTTTGGATATTTTCAAAGACCAACTTTGGTTTGTTGCTCTTCTCTTTTGTTTTTCTATTCTCCATCATTAATTTCCTGTCTACTCTTTATTTTTTCCTTCAGTCTGCTAGCTTTGTATTTAGTTTTGTTTGCTTCCTGGCACATTGATACTTTCATCATTACACAATGGTCCTCTTTATCTCTCCCAATATATTTATGTTTTAAATTCTATTTTATCTGGTATTAGGATAGCCACTGAGACTTTTTTATGGTTGCGATTTTATGATATATCTTATTTCTATCATTTTTACTTTGCAAAATGTATTTTTTGAATCTAAATTTTTGTATATTTGAATCTCAAGTGTGTCTTGTGTAGACAGGAGATAGTTGGATCTTCCTTTTAATCCAGTCTTTTAATTGGGATTTTTAATCCATTTATATTTAAAGTTATTATTGATATGGATGAAATTCTCTATCATTTTACTTATTATGTTCTGTATCTCTCAGGTCTTCTTTTTGTTCCTCTGTTCCTCCTTTACTGCTTTCTTTTCCATGAAGTGACTATTTTCTAGTGCAACATTTTCATTCCTTTCATAATACATCCACTATTTTCAAAAGTTATTTTCTCAGTGGTTGTTCTAGGCCTTTCCATATACTTTTTAACTTACTACTATGTAATTCAGATTTATACTAACCTAATTCCAGTTCAATTCAGAAACATTCCTTCTGTTTAGTTCTATCTGTTTCCCCCGCTTTTTGTGATACTATTGCTACACATGCTGCATCCATACATGTTACCAACCCAACACTACATTGTCAGAGTACTTTATACAAATGTACATGTGTTAAAGAGTCTGAGGGAAGATGAACAAATACATATTTACAGAGTTTGTAATGTTGCTCTTATTCATACTTTCTGGTTCTTTTCATTTGTTCTTGTGGATCTGAGTTACCATCCAATGTCGTTTCTATGACCAATTAGTCTTTGCCTCCACCTGCCTCCTTTGTGCTGTTATTGTCATATATATCACGCTTCTGTATGTTATAGGCCCAACAATACAATTATATGCCTATTGTTTTTTAGAATTGCTTTTTAAATCAGATAAGGGAATAAAGGAGAACTATGCAGTTGTCTTTTATGATTACTTGATTACTATTACCAATGCATCTTGCTTTTTTGTGTGGATTCAAATTACTGAATGGGGTCACTTTCTTTTAATCTAGAAAACTTCCCTTAATGTTTCTTGGAAGTCAAGTGTACTAGCTAGAAATTATCAGTTTTGTTTACGTTGGAATGTTTTATTAATGGGATTTTTCTTTTATTTTATTTATGCCTGTGAAATGACACCTGTGGAGACTTGTCTTTGGAGTTGCATCCCAGCTTATACTTCAAAATGACAAATATTTTTAGTTGGTGCACATTAGGCAAATTTAATAATTTAATTATTAGTATTATTATTAAATTTAATTATTAGCATTAGTAATTTGATACTACTAAATTTGCCTAATGTGCATCTGCTTAAAACATTTGTCATTTGGCCCGGTGGCGCACTGCTACAGTGTGCCGCTTGGGAGCGCGGCAGCGCTCCCGCTGAGGGTTCAGATCCCACATACAGACCGGTTCCCGCTCACTGGCTGAGCGAGGTGTGGGCACGGCACCGAGGTTTGCGATCCCGTTGCCGGTCCTGGTCCGGGACGGGCACGACACTGAGGGTTGCGATCCATTGCCGGACACGAAAAAAGACAAAAAGGAAAAAAAAAAAAAAATTTGTCATTTTTTTTTTTAAATGACCAGTAAGGGGATCTTAACCCTTGACTTGGTGTCATCAGCACCACACTCTCCCAAGTGAGCTAACTGGCCGTCCCTATATAGGGATCCGAACCTGAGGCCATGGTGTTACCAGCCCAAGCGAGCCATGGGCTGGCCCCAAAATATTTGTGATTTTGAGGTATAAGGTTTTGAAGAATTAAACACTTTTTCAAGTATTAGGAATGAAGAGATTACCTTCAGTTACAGAGAAAAGCTGGGGATGTTACTTGTGGTGAGAGAGAAATGGTTTGAGGGTCTGGGAGAAATTTTAAAGAAAGAAGAAAGCTAGTTGACAGCTCTAGGAAGTTGAGGGTCTTACCTCAGATTACAGTAATAAGATTGTATTTAGGCCTATCTCAATGAAATTCATCATTACATTGGTATCTTTTAATATCCTGAGCAGGTGGATGTACAACAGATCAGCTACATAATTTGTGTGCCCCAATGTAAAATGCACATGAGGGGCCCTTTGTTGAAAAATTATTAAGAATTTCAGGACAGTGATAGCAGAATATTAAACAAAGCGCAAAGCCCTTCTAAATGTGGGGTGTGGTGTGACTGCACAGGTGGCACATGCATGAAGCTGGCCCTGGCAGGGGGAAAGGTAGAGCTTGGAAAGCAAGAGAACCAGGCTGTGGCCTTGCACCACCTCATGTGCTGTGTGCATGGTGACCTTTGGAAGTGTTCAAGCCAGTGACCATGAAAAGAACATTTTGTAAAGTTAAGCACTGCATAAGAGCAGTGGCCAAGTGTAATTAGAGAAGAACTGAACGCATTGCTCTGACCTGCAAACCAGCTGCAGCAGGACTGGCAGGGGCTGCTGAGAAAGCACCTGCTGGCTCCGCTGACCCCGTGCGAGTCCTGCGGCCGGGTGCCAGCGACTCCTTAAGACCAGTGTGCACAGCAGAGCCGCGGGCACACCGCCTCCGAGGGGGACAGGGTGGGAGGGGAGACGCAGGAGGGTCTGGGCTGCGAGGAGGGCGTGGAGCCGCGAGAGCCACTCAGCTGGGGACAGGGCAGTGTTTTCAGGACTTGGCGCCGGAGGGCGCTGTCGACCTCGACAAGAAAGGGAGAAGGAGGCAGAGCCGCGAGCGCGGGGACGCAGGAGCAGAGGCTGCGACGGGGACTATTTCCAATTAGGCCCCGTGTGGACAGCGGCAGATAAAGAGCCTAAAAGCTGGAGCCAGATGTGGGACTGGAATCTTTTCCTGTCTTGTAAAATGCAGGACACTAGAGGATGGACATTTGTCCAATACCACTGGCTCCCATGGGACAGACACTTGTGGAAGTTTTCAAGCTCTGTTTCTGAAGAATCTTACAGCTGGCAAAGGTGCCTCAGAGGCCTTCTCCTGTCACTACAGTTCCAGTCCTAAAGGACGTCCTGCAAGATTTTGTTTAGAAAAAACCAAAATAAACTAAAACAGGTTTTCACGGTTTTAAGGAGTATGAAACCAGCAAGTGAATGAAACCTCTTTATCAAAATCAAATGGAAATCTATCAACTGATAGTAGATTGAAAAAAAAAAATAATATGGTGATTATTTTTGTAAAAAATCACTTAAAAAAATTAAAAAGAAATTTTTTAAAAATTATTTTTAAAAGATTATTTGGTGATGAGAAGGAATGAAAGACTGACATGTACTACAGCATGAATGAACCCTGAACACATTATGTCAAGTGCGAGAAGCCAGTTACCAAAGATCTCATGTTGTATGATTCCATTTCTATGAAATGTCCAGGACAGGCAAATGCACAGAGACAGAGAGTAGATTAGTGGTTGCCAGGGGCTGGTGGGAGAGGGGGCAGGGAGTGACTGCTAATGGGTATCAGGTTTCTTTTTTTTTTTTTTTTCCTTTTGTCTTTTTTCGTGACCGGCAACAGATCGCAACCCTCAGTGTCGCGCCCGTACCGGACGGGGACCGGCCACGGGATCGCAACCCTTGGTGTTGCTCCCGCCCCTCGCTCAGCCAGTGAGCGGCCGGTCTGTATGTGGGATCCGAACCCTCGGCGGGAGCGCCACCACGCTCCCAAGCGGCGCACTGTAGCAGTGCGCCACCGGGCCTGCCCAGGTTTCTTATTTGGGTGGTAAAAATGTTCTAAAATTGATTGTAGTGATAGTTGCACAACCTTGTGAATATGCTCAAAACCACTGAATTGTACCCTTTAGAACTGTGAATTTTATGGTATGTAAATTATATCTCAATAAAGTGATTATTTTTTTTAAAGGAAAGTATAAGGAATAAATCTCAAGCACCAGGCCTACAGCAAAAATCTAACATACCTGTTTGTTGAATGTGTTATTGCCTCATTTTAAAGTCCATGCCCTACCTCTTTTATCACATAGTATCACCTAGTTAAGGAGTTTTCCTTATTAGAAGATGGCCACAGTTCAGTTTATTGCTGAAGGCAACCTAACATTATTACTATCATTGCCTCTTTCAATTCTGTGACCGTCTCCCATACGTGTATTTGCAGAAACACACCTATTCTTTAAGAAGTGGTAGACCTGGATTTGCTTGCATTTGTACAGCTAACAGCTCATGAATATTGACAATGAGCACCTCTACTCGTTGCTGACACATGTTTGGTGTTAGTGTACAGTGCAATGTCTTTAAGGAACACAAACAAAGAATGAGAGGAGGCCACACACAGTAGCAAACGGGAGAAAACGAAGAGAGCCAGGAGAAAGTCAGGACAGGGAAGGTGAAAAGACCTAAGAAAGTTTACACTGTTTGAAGCAAACATACAAATGAGAACAGCCAGATTCAAACACAGCTGTCACAAAAGCAGACAGAACTTTTAAAAAGTTTCTTACCATTTAATTCATTACCTACCTTTTTAGTCTCCTCAAAGAGTGAAAAGCTGATGAGCAGTTTGCTGTAGAAAGGGTAAGTAATTTCCATGTCACAGGTGTTGTATCTCTACTAGACTATGTAAAGATTCTTTGGGTAGAAATTGTAAAATCAGCTCTTATACCTCTCCCTGTATTCAGAGCCTTCTCCCCAATCCCAAATCACAGCTATGCATAAAATCCCATATACAGCAAGTGTCTAGAAAGTATATTTCTGGCTTGTAATTATTTAGTTTGAGAAGGAAACATTCAAACACTATTTTGAGATCCTAAGATAAAATTCAGGGAAATGAGATGACACATTAAACCACCTTNCAAATGAGAACAGCCAGATTCAAACACAGCTGTCACAAAAGCAGACAGAACTTTTAAAAAGTTTCTTACCATTTAATTCATTACCTACCTTTTTAGTCTCCTCAAAGAGTGAAAAGCTGATGAGCAGTTTGCTGTAGAAAGGGTAAGTAATTTCCATGTCACAGGTGTTGTATCTCAACTAGACTCTGTAAAGATTCTTTGGGTAGAAATTGTAAAATCAGCTCTTATACCTCTCCCTGTATTCAGAGCCTTCTCCCCAATCCCAAATCACAGCTATGCATAAAATCCCATATACAGCAAGTGTCTAGAAAGTATATTTCTGGCTTGTAATTATTTAGTTTGAGAAGGAAACATTCAAACACTATTTTGAGATCCTAAGATAAAATTCAGGGAAATGAGATGACACGTTAAACCACCTTGCTCTCTCCTGTATTGCTGGTGACTTTGTCTCAGAGAAGTGGACCTTTGTCCCTCATCATTGGTCCATCTGAAGCTGTCTGTGAGGTCTGCTGCAGCTCCTGGTCGAAGAGCAGAAGCTGAGCAAACATGCACTGTAACTGTAAAGGGGTGATTTGAACCTGGATGAGAATCACGTGCATCTCTAGATGAACGCTTTTAAGGGTGATTGACGCTTCTATAAAGATTTGCATGCTGGTTTTCTCCTATCTCCTAGTGCTTTCAGGAGAAAGGTTATAAAATATCTCATTGTAAAGGGAGAACTAATTAAGATTCAGTTCTTTGAAAATTCTAATTCAACCCCCAAAATTTTAGTTATCTGGATTTTTCCACCTTGACATAGTTCAGATCAATATTAAATCTCAAATAGGTTCTAATAAACCACCCAGTTGATCACACACTGATGGTAGTTTGACTGTCAAGTAATTCGTTCTTTCTCTAAAATACCTCAGATGCAGATCCTCTGTAGGAACTTGCCAGGCACACACGTCTCACTCTGGAGTTCTGACACGCCACAGGGCTAGTCCCACCCAACCTCACTTTCTCTTGGCTCCAAGCCCGTTCCTGCCCTATTTGATGTGGTGAGGAGGAGGGCAGGGCACACTGAGCAATGCCCCTCAGAGTCTGGTCTGCAGGCCCGACTTTATGGACAGAAGAGAGAATAAGCATTGAATAGTTGTATGGCAATTTGACATCCCATGGCATTTTTATTATATGCAGTACTACAGAGGTGTTCACCTGCACCAGACTGGCAATA
>NW_007730899.1:0-1275 GCF_000696425.1 Galeopterus variegatus | reverse complement strand
ATTCCTGGGATAGAGCCAACTTGGTCATCATGTATAATCTTCTTTTACATTATGTACTTTAAGCATTAGTTAATTTAATGTGCTAAATTCTGGTGTATAATATTTCCATCTATGGTCATGAGGGTCTGTAGTTTTCCTTTCCTGTAATGTGTTTATCAGGTTTTGGTGTTGTGGTAATACTGGTCTCACAGAGTGAATTAGGAACTTCCCTTCCATTTTCCAGTATAGATTGTGGGGAATTAGTATTATTTCTTCCATTAATGTTTGTTAGAGTTCATCAATAAAGTCATCTGGGTTTGAAATTTTATTTGTAGAAAACTTCAAATTACAAATTTGATTTCTATTTAAAGTTATAGGTTACTTCTCTTCAGGTTATTTATTTGTTCTAATGCAAACCATGGTAACTCCTGTCTTCTAAGGAATTCATCCATTTCGTCAGTTGTGAAATTTATTGGCGTAAACTTGTTCATGACGCTATCTTACTGTCACTTTTATATCTGTAGAATCTGAAGTGATACTGCGTCTCTCATCTCTGATATTGGTGATTTCTTTCCTTTTTTTTCCTGATCAGTTTGGCTAGAGCTTTATCACGTGAATTGATCTTCCCCAAGAACCAGCTTTTGGTTCCATTGATTTCCTCTACCCTTTCTCTAGTTTCTATTTCATTGATTTCTACTTGAAGTAAGCCTCTTGGACAGGTAGATCACTCACTGCCATTTTGAAATTTCAAAGAAAACTTCTGAATGTGCCCCAGTTACCAAGGTAAATGGTGATTAAGCAGGTATGTAGCGATAGTTAGCATGTTGGAGAGTGAGCTATCTTGTTCTCCTAACAAGGATTACGCCCTAGGTTGACTGTGGAATCCTTCACTGAATGCTCCTCAGGTGTGATCTGACCTGCACCACTGGGCTCACCCATGAAGGTATCTAGAAAACCTGCATAGTGTAATTCAGTCCAATGCCCCAAATGTTCCTTGTGTACTTTCTGTGTGTAAGGCATAGCATGGGTACTGTGGAAGGAGGGTGAAAACATGAAGAAGAATCATCCCTGGAATTCAAGGAGTGCTCAGGAGAGTGTGGGGACATATACCCAGGTTGAAGGAAGAGGACATAGGCCAACCGGGGAGAGCCCTAGCAGAGGTGTGAACCCGTGTTTAGAATGTGTAGTCATAGAGGAGAGGGAGGCGTCTGTGCAGAGTGCTTTGGCAAGCATCGGGCCGGTGATTACCCACTGCACGTGCCGTGTCTAGGTAAAGCTATTTAAAGTACTGTAGAT
>NW_007730898.1:176233-176890 GCF_000696425.1 Galeopterus variegatus | reverse complement strand
TACCTGTATAACTGTTGTATGTACTCCATGGCGGTGTGGACTTCTGACTGACTGGCTGCCATTGGTGACTCTTATGAGTCTAATAAACCAATGTCTCTGTATGCTGGACCTCAAGGTGAGTTCTTCAGAACAGGTAAAACCTACATGAGTGCTCTTTCAAATTTGGGGTTCCTGATGTTACAATGGAGTATTCAACCCCACCCCCACCCCCCAGATACCTCCAGGGAGTTCCACTTATTTCTGTTTTGTGTTTCCATAACACTTTTATTTGTTCATCTATGAGTTATACAGTTAGTATAATACATTACAATGACAATTTACATAGCTGTCTCTTCTACTAGATTGTAAGTTCCTCCAGGTCTGAGGACACTGGTTAACTTATCTTTTAACTTCCAGAGAATAACTTAGTACCTGACATGTTTAAGTGATATTAATTTAATGAGTAAATGAATGAATGAATGTATTGCACACATAAATTCTTAAGTCTATTCTCTTTGGAAATTAGGTCTGAATTTCTGGATTAGGGAAAGGTTATTTATTGGACAATGAAGCCTCATGTTCCTTCCATAAGTCTACCTACCTTTGCAGGAAAAATGTTGTATAAATAAGTCTGTCTCATGTGTTGAGCAATATCAGACTTTTCTCTTTTTAACTCAC
>NW_007730898.1:172483-174470 GCF_000696425.1 Galeopterus variegatus | reverse complement strand
ATCATCTTCCAGTCAGAGTACAAAAGCAACTCAACCACCTGTGAGATTATAAGGATTAAAAACAGGGATTAAAAGAGGGAATTTAGCCAGGAGAGGAGGGAAGTGTTGTTAAAATGTAGTCAAGGCTCTATGTCAAAGAAGGGAGCCTGAAAGACGTGCAGGACAGGTGGAGGGTAATGGAGCAGAACAAGGGGTGGGAAAGCAAGATATTTCAGCCCCAAAATATATTTTGTTGACATATTTCAACATGGCTAATTCAGGAAGAATGGAAAAATTGGCTAGAAGGCTATTTATTCGTGGAAAGAAATTTACTTCTGTAAATGCAAACAGCCAGAGTTCCTCTGAGGAGCCCTTCCTATGGCTACTATCTAATGCTTCTGAGAGCAGCTGTGAAACTACCTGGAGTATTTTCATTTGCATACAAGATGTCTCTGCTTTAACTTCTGACACCTGTGATAACACTTCCCCCCAGAGCTTCAGAGAAACCTGGTCTCAGACCATTGTTCTGGGGCTTCTATGCCCCCTCTACACTGGTATATAAGCTTTGTACACCCACTAGAATTTATGACACTTGGGACAATACTCTCTTGTGATGCCCACAAGCTTTGCCCCTTTCCCAGAACATTAAATAGTAAAATTTGTTTTGCCTTTACTTCCTATCGATCCAAATTTGTCAGTGACCTTTATTAATGAATCTTCAGGGGTGAAGGAGTTTTTCTTCAGGCCCTACAAAGGTAAAGCTGGAGTGGAACCTTGTTACAGGGCACACTCAGCTTGAGCTGAGGCTCCCCAAAATTGTTACCAAACTCACAGGTCTGGCTGCCTGCCCCCAGACAAAAAATAAACAAACAAAAGTCAAATGTTGGTGAGAATGGAAGTCAGCTTGTTATCAAACTCAGGTCTGGCTGCCCATCCCCTTGAGAAGGAAAGAAAAAAAAAATCAGAAGTCAAATGGTTGGTGTTAGAAAAGTAGATGTATTCAGCTGAAGGAGATGGTAGGCTATCCCATCTCCAAGATTTAGATTTACTGAGGAGCTTTTAAAGGAGGGGTTGAGGGAATGGAATGTGGGAGATGAAAAGCAGGAGAGAAGGAGACATGAGTTATGAGGGATCCATGTCTATGGGTCAGGTACAAGGTCATGCCAAGGCCTCATCTGGTTTCTGTTCTCATCTTCACTGTTATCTCAGGACCTTGCAAGATTTTGATTTGCGCCAGTGTACTTGGCTGCTGCCCAAGGTCAGCTTCAGTCATTTGGCCTTGATCATTCCTCAAACTCTACAAGTCTCAAAGAAAGAACTGTTAGCTTTGCAAGGTACTAATTAACTTCTCGGCCTGTTTTCCTACTTAGCAAGCATGATAAGAAAGTCAGGGGATGGGAGAAAAGAGAGGAAAAAAACTGTCCTTTTTAAAATCCCCCCCCCCACACACAGCCCATGTGGTTTTAGGTTCCAACATGGCTTCAGTCCTGCTCACTACAACAAGATTTTATTCAGGAATACTGGAGACCTCAGGAGAGACATTAGCTTGTTCCTTCTCTCCGGTAAACATGAAGGAGAATGGCCCGGCTAAAGCCATCTCAAAGACTCAGATTTATTGAGGGTTTTTTAAAGAGGGAGTTGAGGGACTGGAACATGGGAAATGAAAAGCAGGAGGGAGGAGGTTGTGAGCAGTGAGGGCTTCATGCAAAGCCTCAGGTGCAAGATCTTGCAAGGCTCCGGCTGGTTTCTGCTCCCGTCCTTATCTCAGGTTCTGAGTAGTACATGCAAGTCTGCAGCTTCAGGCTGGCTGGAAAACAACTTCACATTCATGTAAATTATGTCATCTTACCCCATAACCAAGGTCCAAAATATCAAATAACCATGGGAAAAGAGGAAACTCAGAGAAATACATGCTAAGAAAACAGACAAAACAAAAGTGTATTCTTTTAGGAAGATGGCGTCGGGTCTGAGCGGCCACGCCAGGAGACAGCGCGATCCTGTGAGCCGT
>NW_007730898.1:169308-171161 GCF_000696425.1 Galeopterus variegatus | reverse complement strand
GTTTAAGAGGCAATTGAGTAAAGGGTAGAAATTCAGGTACCTTAGTATGAAGCCTACCTCTGTCATAAAACACGTGACACATTTTTTTCAAGGCACTTTTTTTTAAATCTGTTAGTTCTAAAGTTAGTTTGGTAAGTAGAGTCATCATACTAACAACTGCCAGTTCATAGATGGTTGAGCTTGAAAGCTTTGGAATTGGCATTTGATCATTGCTACCTTAGAGAACACCAATCTAATCCTACAGGTATATTTTGCTGGTCACTGTGTTAACTCCTGAAGATACAATGGTGAATGAATCATAGCCTCTAATGTCATAGAGCTGCTAGTGTAATGGGAAAGAAGACAGTTAAGCAAGTGATAATGATAATGTGAGGAAAAAGTTATGATGGGGAGGGTCAGGGAGCTTGGGGAAGTTATAGCAGGAGGCCTGACTAATCTGGGGGCAGAGAATGCCTTCCTTTCAAAATTGATGTTTAAGCCAAGGCCATAGGGACAAACAGAATTAGCCAAGTGAAGGGGCTGTAAAGAGTGTTTTAGGCAGCAAGAACATTGTGTATGAAGGACGGGGCAAGAGAAAGAGAGCATTGATCTTGACGGAAACACAGTATATCCATTATGGTTTGCACATAAATGGTGGGGTAAGAGGAGACTGGGGGAGGTGGAGCTGGTGTAGTAATTAGCATAAGTTGGTACTCAAAAAATATTGAATCAGTTAATGTCTCTAGGATCAATCAGATCAATGTCCTCTTAGAACAATCACATTTTAACTCCAAGGTTGTCTCACTTAGTCACCCAGGAGACAAGACAGATTGTGGAGGGCCTTGTAAATTATTTTAAGAAATTTAGATTTTGTGTTTGAAGTTTCTTTGAGATAGCTGTATACCCACCCACCCATCTGCTTTCTTAACAAATACTTACTAAGCTTCTATTATGTGGCAGGCACTGTGGCAGGAATTAACTTTATATTCGAGAATGAACTAGACATAGTTCCTGTCTGTAAAATTTATAGAGAAAGTGGAGGAACGGACAATAAAAAGGTAAAGAAACAAATTTGTGATACAACTTTTCAGTGCACTGAAGGAAACAACTTTCCTACAGTGGCAGAGGATAAGAGCAATTAACCCACTGAGATGAGGTGGTTGAAGAGGTTTCTCTGAGGAAGTACGATTTATGCTGATAAATGAAGAATAAAAAGATGGCAGCCATGTGAAGAGTGGGGTGAAAAAGAATCTAGGCAAAGGAGCAGTGTATGCGAGAAATACCTCGAGATGTTTGAGGAAATCAATACAGCAACTGTGCTTGGGTGTCGGGGGAAAGGACAGTGGATCAGGTGAGGCTAAAGGTTTGCCAGGCCTTTTGGGGGCTTTGTCGGCAATACTAAGGAGCTTGGATTTTATTTGAACAGCAAAAGGAGACTGTTCAAAGTTTAAACAGAAAGTAACATGTCCTATAATATTATCTTTATGCTTCAGGTTTTTACAGATTACAGTTGCTCACCCCTTATCAGCAGGGGATATGTCCCAAGACCACCACTGGACACCTGAAATCATGGGTAGTACCAGGCCCAGTTACAATCAATTGGAACACATTTCTGTTCATGTCTTCCACCCACCAATTTAATGCCTTTTCTATCTTAACTAAGCACTTATCACGCACTGTGGCCATAACTTTGGCAGTTTGAGATGCGACAGCAAAACTAGCATGAATTTCTCTGTCCTTCTTCACAATTTCATGAATAGAAGTTTCATTCCTACTGTAGACCTTAAAACCTCAGCACATCTTTTTTTCTTTTCTTAATAAGTCAAGAACTGTCACCTTTTTGCTTAAAGGAAACCCTTTACTGCTTCTCTTTG
>NW_007730898.1:163618-168011 GCF_000696425.1 Galeopterus variegatus | reverse complement strand
TCTCATTTAACCTCAATTAGCTCCTTAAGATCCTGATCTCCACATGTAGTCACACTGTGAGTTAGAGTTTCAACACATAAACTGGGGGTTGGGGATGGGGCACAATTTAATCCGCAACAAGATTATAGATACAAAAATGAAAAGACACAAGTATACTATGATCATGACTGTGCCTTGAAGTGGGGAGTGCTCATGGGTTGGAGAGAAGTAGACAAACTCAAGAATGTTTAGAGGTAGAAACATTATAACTTCTGGACGGTTTGGATGTGGGAGGTGGGGCCACTACTGAAGTGGGAAAACCTTATGGGTGGAAAGATTTAGAGGAAAGAAGCAAGAGCACAATGTTGGAGTTCTTATATTTTATAAATCTGTGATCTACCAAAGTGGAGATATTTGTTGATGATCAAGTATAAGAATCTGGCACTCAGAAGAGAGATCTGGAGAGAAGTGACAATTTGGGGAAACATTGGCATAAAAACTGTCACTGACAACACTGGCATCACCAAGAGAAAGCATAGAGTGGAGCTGAAAGTTCAAAGTACACTAACATTTAAAGGATGGGGAGGAAAAACATCATCTAAATGAACTAAGAAAGAGAGACAGAAAGGCAAGAAGGAAACCAGGAAAATATGTTGCTAGAGGTGGAGAGTTTTTAAGAGTGAATGTCTGTGTTGGGGTTCCCAAGACCATCCCCAACCTTAATGATTCTTTAGGAGGACACATAGGATTCAGAATACAGTTGTACTTATGACTATGATTAATTGTAGGATAGGAAAGGATGTGAAGCAAGATCACCCAAGAGTAAAGGCAGATGGGCAAGGTCCACAGGAAAGCAGGTGCAGGCTTCCAAGGGTCCTTTCCCAGGGGAGTCATGCAGAACACAGTTAATTTCCCTCAGCAACAAGTTGTGACAACAAATATGAAATGTTGCTATCCAGGAAAGCTGTAAGAGACTCAGTGCCCAGAGGTTTTACTGGGAGCTTGTCACATAGTCATCCAATTCCTGGCATGTATGGAAATTCCAGTGTCCCTGAAGGAAATCAGGTACTCATCATAAACCACGTTGTGTGCACAGGCAATTTAGGTACTGCAGTTTAAGGAAAGCTTCTTCTCTGCCCACTGAAGGTTTGCTGAAGATGAATTGACAAAAGGCAGATTAATAACAGAAAAAGGCATACACATTTATTTAATGTGCATAAACATAGAAGCCACTCACAAAGTATGAGACTCAAAGAAGGGCCAGATGGTTGAGGCTAGAATTTTCTCTTCATAGGGGAGAGATGTATGGACCTGGGAGGCAGACATTATTTTGTAAATAATTCTCTTTGGAAGCTGAATGGGACTGACAAGATATGGGAAGGTAAAGGGCAGAACCGCACAGGAAAAAAGGTTGTCATTAGGCAGATAAAGTCTCCCAGGTAATCTCTGGTAGCTGCCCTCAGAAGAATAGATGAAAATTCTGCCTGAGTGTGGTGATAGCTCCCAGTCTCCTCCTTTCCCTTTTCTGGTTATTTGATGAGATTCCTAGGAAGGGGGTCTTAAGACAATTGTCTTTTGGAAAGAACTTTTCTTATTAAGATAAAGAAATTTCAGAAAGAGTATTTCCTGAAACTTCAGGAAAGAGAATCAGAGAGACAGGGAGGCAGGGGGAAGGTTGGAGAGAGAACTTCAGGCTGTTTCTTTAGCAGTATGTCAAAGCACCATATTTTGGGGTATCATTTTCTGAGCCCCAACAGTATAGTTAGCCACTCTTTTTTAAAAACAGCTTTAATGAGGTTTAGTTGATAAAAAAAAAAGGGTTCTGTATTCTGCTCCACTGGTCTGATTGTCTATTTCTATGCCAGTACTATGCTGTTTTGGTTATTATAGCTTTGTAGTATAATTTGAGGTCAGGTAGTGTTATTCCTCTGGCTTTTTGTTTTTTTTGCTCAGGATTGCTTTTGCTATTTGGGGTCTTTTGTTGTTCCATATGAATGTTGAGACTGTTTTTTTTTCCATTTCTGTTAAGAAGGTTATTGGTATTTTGATGGGGATTGCATTGGATCTATAGATTGCTCTGGGTAGTATGGACATTTTCACAATGTTAATTCTTCTAATCCAAGAGCATGGAATGTCTTTCCATCTTTTTGTGTCTTCTTTAATTTTTTTCAATAGTAGTTTGTAGTTCTCATTGTAGAGATCTTTCACCTCCTTTGTTAAATTGATTCCTAGGTATTGTGTGTGTGTGTGTGTGTGTGTGTGTGTGTGTGTGTGTGTGTGTGTGTGTTGTTGTGTGTGTGTGTGTGTGTGTTGTAAATGGGCTTACTTTCTTGACTTCTCTTTCTGTTAACACATTATTGGAGAATATTAAACATGTACAATATGATATTTGGACATATTCATATACCCATGAAACCATCACTACCACAATGAAGGTAATAGACATGTTCAGCACCTCTAAAAATATCCTTGGGTCCCTTTGGTTTTCTGTTTGTTTGTTTGTTTTTGTAGAAAAAATACTTAACACAAGATTTACCCTCTTACTAATACTTTAACTTGGCTATTGTGAATAGTGCTGCAGTGAACATGGGAGTACAGCTATCTCTTTGCAATGTTGATTTCAATTATCAGATCTGGAAATGGTGAGAACCCTCCCCAAATCCAAGTTTCCAGATGCTAGCCAAGAACCAATTCTATAAACAGGCCTTCCTAAGGATAAGCAGTCAATTCTGGTTTGTTAAGTTTTTTCTATACAGTGTCAAAGTGTTAGATGCTGTTTATGAGGGTTAAAGCTAGGGAGAATCAAAGATTGTCATTGAGTTATGTGATAAGAAAGTTATTCATGATGTTATAAAAGTAGTTTCCATATAGGGGAGAGTGAGCTAGTTTGCATGGGTTGAGGCATAAGCAAGGGTTAAAGAACAGAATCGAGGGTAGAAAACTCTTTCAAAAAGACTTGATTACAAAGGTAAACACAGAGAATGGAGTAGTTAGAAGTGAAAGTAGGGTGAAGGATTCCTTTTCTTTTTAAACAGGGAAGTCTAGAACATATTGAAAAGCTTATATGCACAAGTTGGTACAGAAAGAGATGTTGAAGGTACCAAAAAGAAAGAAGATAATGAAAAAGATGAGAATTCTTCAAAGGTATCCAGCAAGCCAGGGGAAAGATGGACCGTAGACTGCAGGGGGACGTGGCTTTCGTTTTGACAGGAGGCCAGGCAGAACAGGTGCGTTCAAGGTCATGGAGATTTGAAGTTTTCATAGCAAGAAGTTGAAATAGTTTCTTTCTTGTAGCATTTGTTTCCTCAAAGAAATAGGAGGTTGGATTTTCTGATGTGAGTCCTACAGATGTGGGTGTTGGAGGATTAAAGGAAATGGGAGAGAATGAAACAGAGTAAGACGGACACTGGCTTTAAGGTTGGTTACCACAAATTTGTAAGTGTAATAAATGCCTACCTGTGTGCTTTCTTCACAGAAAATTGAGAAGGAAATAGTTGAGGTTGGGCATAGTCAGGGGCACATTAATGTTCAGCTTAGGAGATCATACAAACACGATGTGATATTGAGAAAACCCTGAAAAAAAACAAAGGTGGGCAACAGTGGTAAATTTAAAAAAAAAAGTATTCTGACTTGACTTTCCCATCTTGTGTCCCAGACAATGGATCTAGAAGTTCAATTCTGTTCAGCCACTGTTTATTGAGCACTTAATATGTGCTAGACACATGTTCGGGATGGTAGAGACAGGAACATAAAGATTGTTTTGCATAGTAAAATCACCAAAAGTCTCATTTACCACAGCATAAAAAAAGATTCAAAAAATAAAAATAGAAGTAATAAAATCAGCTATTTTTTACTCTCCAATAGGCAACTCAATGCTTTACATTATTTGGAACTACTGTAATACTTTCCTATAGTTCCCTTGTGATTATATACAAAACATACTGGTCTTATATTATTCAGGATTATTTTCTAACTTCTCTTATTTTATTATAATGCGTCTCACTAATTAGTTATTTCCTTACTCTACAGCCATTCAAGTTTTATTTGTTGGGTTTTTATAGATTGTGCACATTATGGAAGCAATGCAGGGAGTTGCTATTTCCTCTGTTTTAATAAACCAAGTCTTTAATGAGGTGTCTGGCTGATACACAGCCCAGAATTTAGAAGACAAATCAAGCCCTCAATGAAAATGAGGATTTTGCTAAAAAATGCCACAATTCTTTGGCAGTCTGGACTGACAAGAGAACAAAAGGTAATTTTTAACATCCATTTTATGGTGATGTTATTCTTGAGTAGGTAGGCATATTCTGATGAAAGCATTTTCATTTTGAACTTAGGGAAAGTCTTGAGTGTAAAAATAAATTGAGAAAGAACTGTAGCATTTCTTTTTTATTTCTCATTCAATTTCAGCAAC
>NW_007730898.1:155141-163023 GCF_000696425.1 Galeopterus variegatus | reverse complement strand
ATGCCCCCCCCCCCCCGGGCTTAATGCCTCGGTGAGTTACACTTGCTGCTCTCTCTGCCTGAAAAGCTGCAGCCAATTCATCAACCTCTTCTGGCCACCAGTTTCTACACCCAGAAGAGCAACTTAAACATCGATTACTCTGGGATACTTCTCAGTCCCAACTTGGCTGGATTAAAACTCTTTTTTTCTGTGCTGGTAAAATATCTTCACTTACCTCTAAGAAGTTACCACAATATCCTGAAATTGCCTCCTTGGTAGTCTGTAAGCCCTTTGAAGGCAGTATATTTCCTTGGTAGCAATTGTATGAATGGGTGCCATCACCCCTGGAATACTGCCTGGCACATGATGGACTCTGCAAAAATTATCCCATGGTCGAATTAATGAAAGGGAACACTTGATGAGGAGAATATTCTAGTTAAATGAAGCATCAACTTGTCAATTGTTCCCCCAAAATAGAATAAAGGCATGCTGGTCAAAAGCCGTATGACTTCCTCCAAGACCTGTGAGGAAATAAATCTGATCATAATGAAGGAATAAAACCGGGCTCTGGAAAACCCAGAATGAATCCTATAAATTCTGAAAATACTATGAACTACAGAATTTTGTGGGTGTGTATCTATTATGTGTTTCTGAATTCATTATCTCACTTAATCCTCAAATAACATTGCCAAATAAGCATTGTTATAATAGCTTATAGGCACTTTCTACTCTATAAATTGTCTAAATTTTATCATATATTTGCTCTAATTTAATCAACATTTTTATTACAAAAATAATATGTGTACATAATGGTATTAAATGCAACAAAAAGGCTATTATGCCATTGCCATTTCTAGTTACCTCACAGGTAAACACTTGTAACTATTCCTGTTTTTCAAGTTCTGAAGGATAATAGTATTTTAACTACGTGGATATGAGTTCATTGCTGAATTTATTAATTTGGGATAGTTTTCTTTCATCCAACTATTGAAGTCTAAAAATTCAGCTCACTTATTCTACTTCCCATCAAATATTTCCTTTCATTCTGAGTTTTAAGAGTGAATTATTGTTTTAGTCCTTCTACACGTTTTTTAATAATGTTTTTGAATATCTGACCTAATATTTTTGTCCCATCAACTTAAACCTTAAAAAGAAGAGGAAATTTATATGCCTACACNGGTATTAAATGCAACAAAAAGGCTATTATGCCATTGCCATTTCTAGTTACCTCACAGGTAAACACTTGTAACTATTCCTGTTTTTCAAGTTCTGAAGGATAATAGTATTTTAACTACTTGGTATTAAATGCAACAAAAAGGCTATTATGCCATTGCCATTTCTAGTTACCTCACAGGTAACCACTTGTAACTATTCCTGTTTTTCAAGTTCTGAAGGATAATAGTATTTTAACTACGTGGATATGAGTTCATTGCTGAATTTATTAATTTGGGATAGTTTTCTTTCATCCAACTATTGAAGTCTAAAAATTCAGCTCACTTATTCTACTTCCCATCAAATATTTCCTTTCATTCTGAGTTTTAAGAGTGAATTATTGTTTTACTCCTTCTACATGTTTTTTAATAATGTTTTTGAATATCTGACCTAATATTTTTGTCCCATCAACTTAAACCTTAAAAAGAAGAGGAAATTTATATGCCTACACTAGTGTACTCCCCTTACCACCCTCTTTCCTCCTGTTCCATCACTGGAGTACCAACTCATAAAATTTACTTTCTGGTATAAAAACATGATTAATTCAGGTATCTAATAGTTTGGGATTCCAAACATTTGAATGTTGATAAATAGTACCGATAATATTTTGATTATCCAAATACTAATCTTTTTAGAACCAAGTAGTGTGCCTGAACCCATAGAAAGAAATATAATTTGACATCATGTAAGCTACGCTAATGAGAATGGAATGTTCTCAGCATCAATCAAAATAAGTCTCTTAAAATTTTCTATCAGTTATTCAAAGCATGTCATACTTTGCTTTAGATTTTGAGCATCACCTTCTAGTATAACTATTTGCTTTTCTGATGGTTTCTAGTCACATCTCTATTCTGTTGATTAGAAGAAAGCATGCTTTCTTTAGGACACAATGGAAATCTTTCAGATTTTAAGTTATAATATTTGATAAGCCCACTTTTGTCTTTCAGTCATTCTTCCTGGTGCACTCTTTCCCTCTGCCACTAGAACAGAGCCAATTACAGGCATGTTGCTTAAGATATGGTGCCATTTGTTACTTCAGCATTACTTAGTCTGTTCTGATTGATACAGGTTTGATATGTATGGTTGAAATAATTTTTTTAGCATTTTGAATTACAGTCATATCTCAGAGATATTGCAGATTTGGTTCCAGACTACCACAATAAAGCGAATATCACAATTAAGTGAGTCACACGAATTCTTTGGTTTCCTGGTGCATATAAAAGTTATGTTTACACTATACTGTAGCCTATTAAATGTTTAATGTCATTATGTCTAAAAAACAATGTACATGCTCTAATTAAAAATACTTTATTGCTAAAAAATGCTAACAGTCATCTGAGCCTTTAGGGAGTCATGATCTTTTTGCTGGTGAAGAGTCTTGCCTCGATGTTGATGGCTGTTGACTGATCAGGGTGGTGATTGCTGAAGGGTGGGGTGGCAATTTCTTAATACAAGACAACAGTTCTTAAAATAAGACAGCAGTTACATTTGCTGCATCAATTGATTCTTCCTTTCACAGAAGATTTCTCTATAGCATGTGATGCTGTTTGAAAGCATTTTACCCACAGTAGGACTTCTTTTAAAATTGGAGTCAATCCTCTCAAACTCTGCTGCTGCTTTATCAACTAAGTTTATGTAATATTCTAAGTCCTTTATTGACATTGCAACAATGTTTACAGCATCTTCACACAGAGTAGATTCTGTCTCAAAAACCACTTTCTTTGCTTATCCATGAGAAGCAACGCCTCATCTGTTAAAGTTTTATCATGAGATTGCAACAATTCAGTCACATCTTCAAGCCCCACTTCCAATTCTAGTTTTCTTGCTATTTCTATCACTTCTGCAGTTACTTCCTCCACTGAAGTCTTGAACCCCTCAAAGACATCCATGAAGGTTGAACTCAACTTCTGCCAAACTCCTGTTAATATTGATATTTTAACCTCCTCCCATAAATCACGAATGTTCCTAATGGCATCTAGAATGGTGGATTCTTTCCAGAAGGTTTTCAATTTACTTTGCCCAGATCCATCTGAAGAATCACTATTTATGGCAGCTATAGCCCTACAAAATGTATTTCTTAAATAGGATTTGGAAGTTGAAATTACTCCTTGATCCATGGGCTACGGAATGGATTGTTGTGTTAGCATGAAACAACATTAATCTCCTTGTACATCTCTGTGAGAACTCTTGGGGGACTAGGTGCATTGTCAATGAGGGGTAATATTTTGAAAAAATATTTTTTTTATCTTTTTGAGCAGTAGGTCTTAACAATGAGCATAAAACATTCAGTAAGCCATGCTGTAAACAGATGTGATTTCATCTAGGCTATGTTTTTCCATATATGAAGCACAGGTAATGAAGTTTTAGCATAATTCTTAAGAGCCCTAAAATTTTCAAAACAGTAAATGAGCACTGTCTTGAACTTACAGTCACCTGCTGCATTAGCCCTTAATAAGAAACTCAACCTGTCCTTTGAAGATTTGAAGCCAGGCATCGACTTCTCATTTCTTGCTAAGAAAGTCCTGCTATCTCACATCTCTCAGCCTTCAAAGAATTGAAAAGAGTTATGATTATGGCCTTGATATGATTAGGCTTTAAGAGAATGCTGTGGCTGGTTTGATCTTTTATTGAGATCACTAAAACTTTCTCCCTATTAACAGTAAGGCTGTTTTGCTTTCTTATCATTTGTGAGTTTACTGGAGTAGCACTTTTAATTTCCTTCAAGAAGTTTCCTTTTGCATTCACAACTTGGCTAACTGTTGGGCACACAAGAGACCTACCCTTCAGCCTATTTTGGCTTTTGACATGCCTTCCTCAATGAGGTTAATCATTTCTAGCTTTGGATTTACAGTGAGAGATATGCAACTCTTCCTTTCACTTGAAAACATAGAAGTAGGGACTTCCATGAAGATGGCAGACTAGAGGTACCCAAGGTGTGTTCCTTCCACAGAAGAAGTTTGAAACAGGCCCACCACCACCACCACTGCAGTTGCTGTAGCCATCATCCAGTCCCAGAACCATCACCCATAGAAAAGTAACTCCCTAGAGAGCAGCAGTCCTGCAGTTTCCCATCACTGCATCTGTGGACTCTGCAGATGTGAGGAAGGTGGCTGTGACCACTGTTGCCGTTGTCACTGCTGTGAGTTAACCCCTATATAATGATAAAGGGATCTATCCAGCAAGAAGACATAACAATCATAAATACATATGCACCCAACATTGGAACACCCAGATGTATAAAACAAATACTATTAGACCTAAGGAAAAAGGTAGACCCAAATATGATAATAGTGGGGAGCCAAACACCCTCTCTCAACATTGGACAGATTATCAAGGCAACAAATCAACAGAGAAACTCAGGACTTAAACTACACTTCAGACAAATTGGATTTGGCAGGTATCTACTAAACAATTCATCCAACAACTACAGAATATACATTATTTTCATCATCACATGGAACATTGTCCATGATAGACCACATGTTAGGTCACATCTCAAGTCTCAACAAATTAAAAAAAAAAAACTGAAATGATTTCAAGTATCTTCTCTGACCACAATGGATTAAAACTAGAAATCAATAACAAGCAAAACTCTGGAAACTATACAAACACATGGAAATTAAACAACACGCTCCTGAACAACATATGAGCCCAAGAAGAAATTAAACAGGAAATCAAAAAAATTTCATGAAATTAATGAAAATAAACACACATCATAACCAAGACCTGTGGGATACTGCAAAAGCATTACTAAGAGGAAAGTTTATTGCAATAAATATTTACATCAAAAGAATAGAAAATTTTCAAATAAACCTAATGCTATACCTCAAAAAACTAAACAAACAAGAGAAATCTAACCTCAAAATTAGTAGATGGAAAGAAATAATGAAGATCAAGAGCATTACTAAATTAAATAGAACACCCCCTCAAAGATCAATGAAGCAAAAAGTTGGTTTTTCAAGAATATAAAAAAAATAGACAAACCATTAGCTAGGCTAACTAAAGAAGAAGAGAGAAGACCCAAATAAAAAAATTAAGAAGAAAAAAGGAGACATTACAACTGATGCCAGAGAAATACATAGAATCATTAGAGACTATTATAAACAGCTATTTGCCAAAAATTTTGAAAACCTACAGGAAATATATAAATATCTGGACACATTCAAACTACCAAGACTGAACCAGGAAGAAAGAGAAAACCTGAACAGGATTGAAGTAATCAGCTGTCTCACAACAGAGAAAAGCCCAGGACTGGATGACTTTACTGCTGAATTCTACCACACCTTTAAAGAGGAATTAATACCAATTATCTTCAAACTATTCTAAAAATTTGAAACAGAAGCTATTCTCCCAAACTCATTCTATGAGGCCAGCATCACCCTGATACCAAAACCACACAAAGATACAACAAAAAAGAAAGCTACAGGCCAATATCTCTGATGAACATAATGCCAAAATCCTCAACAAAATATTAGCAAATAGAATACAGCAACACATCAAAAAATGTTATACACCAGGATCAAGTGGGATTCATCCCAGGGATATAAGGATGGCCCAACATATGCAAGTCAATAAATGTGATACACCATACCAACAAAACCAAGGATAAAAGCCATATAATTATCCCAATAGATGCCCAGAAAACATTTGACAACTTCAACATCCCTTCATGATAAAAACTCTCAGCAAATTAGGTACAGAAGGAAAGTATCTCAACACAATAAAAGCCATATATGACAAACCCACCACCAATATCATCCTGAATGGGGAAAGTTGAACACAGCAAGGATGCCCATCTCACCACTCCTATTTAACATAGTATTGGAAGTACTAGTTAGAGCTACCAGGCAAGAGAAAGAAATAAAGAGCATCCAGATTGGAAAGGACAAAGTCAAACTGTCCCTGTTTGCAGATTACATGATCCTATATGTAGAAAAGCCTAAAGACTCTTCCAAAAAGTCTTAGAGTTCATAATGATTTCAGTAAAATTGTAGGATACTCTAACAAGGAACTAGCAGGAAAAGTAAATCCAAAAACCCAGCCCATTTTCAACACACACACACACACACACACACAAATGCCTAGTAATCTATTTAATCAAGGAGATGAAAGATCTCTACAATGAGAACTATAAACCACTACTGAAAGAAATTAAAGAAGACACAAAAACATGGTAAGACAGTCCATGCTCTTGGACTGGAAGAATCAACATTGTGAAAATGTCCATACTACCCAAGGCAATCTACAGATTCAATGCAATCATCATCAAAATACCAATGACATTCTTCACAGAAATGAACAAACAATCCTAACATTCATATGGAACAACAAAAGACCCCAAATAGCCAAAGCAATCCTGAGCAATAAAGCAAAATAAAATAAAGCAGGAGGCATAACACTACCTGCCTTCAAATTATATTACAAAGCTATAGTAACCAAAACAGCATGGTACTGGCATAGAAATAGACACTCAGACCAGTGGAACAGAATAGAGAACCCAGGAATCAACCCACATATCTTACAGCCAACTGATCTTTGACAAAGGCAACAAGAACATACATTGAGGAAAAGACTGCCTCTTCAATAAATGGTGCTGGGAAAACTGGACATCCATACATAGAAGAGTGAAATTAGAACTGTACCTCTTGCCATATACCAAAATCAACTCAAAATGGATTAAAGACTTAAAAATTATACCTGAAACTATAAAACTCCTAAAAGAAAACATGAGGGAAACACTTCAGGAAGTAGGACTGGGAAAAGACTTTATGAATATGACCCTAATCACAGGCAACAGAAGGAAAAATTAACAAATGGGATTATATCTAACTAAAAAGCTCTGCACAGCATAAGAGACAATTAGCAAAGTGAAAAGACAACCCATAGAGTGAGAGAAAATATTTGCAAACTATGTGTCCAAGTATCTATTCGTTTTGTAAACAAAGGGTTAATATCCAGAATATACAAGGAACTCAAACAACTTAACAGTAAAAAACAAATAACCCAATTAAAAAACGGGCAAAAGAGCTGAATAGGCATTTCTTGAAGGAAGATATACAAATGGCCAACAAACACATGAAAAAAGTGCTCAACATCTCACCCCAGTTAGACTGGCTGTTATCAAAAAGACAGAATAACAAATGATGGCAAGGATGTAGAGAAAGGGGAACCATCCTACACTGTTGGTGGGACTGTAAATTGGTGCAGTCATTATGGAAAACAGTGTAGAGGTTCCTCAAACAACTATGGCTAGAACTACCATATGATCCAGCAATTCCACTGATGGGTATATACCCAAAGGAATGGAAATCATCCTATCAAAGGGATACCTAGACCCCCATGTTTGTTGCAGCTCTATTTATAGTAGCCAAGAGTTGAAACCAACCTAAAAGTCCTTCATCAGATGATTGAATGAAGAAAATGTGGTATGTATGCACAATGGAATACTGCTCTGCCATAAAAAAAGAATGAAATATTACCATTAAACAGCAACATGGATGAACTTAGAGACAATAATGTTAAGTGAAATAAGCCAGGAAGAGAAAGAGAAATACCACATGTCCTCCCTCATAAGGGGGAGCTAAAAAAAAGAAAGAAAGAAAGATACAACAATCAAAATAATTTGTTGAACTGTCAAAAGGAGAGAACAGAACTGATATTACCAGAGGTGGGAAAGGGAGAGGGGGATGGG
>NW_007730898.1:153719-154274 GCF_000696425.1 Galeopterus variegatus | reverse complement strand
ATAATAATAATAATAATAATAATAATAATAATAATAATGAAATAAAACAGCAATTAAAATGTAAAAAAATAGAAAACTTAGGGGCAATTTTAGGGTTATTAATTTGCCTAATTTCAATATCACTGTATCTCAAAGAATAGGGAGGCCTGAGGAGAGGGAGCAGCTGGCAGGTGAAGCAGTCAGAACACACATAATTTACTGGTTAAGTTTATTGTCTTACGTGGCCACAGTTTGTGGCACCTGAAAACAATTGCAATAGTAACATCAAAGATCACTGATCACTATGACAGATATAATAATATTGAAAAAGTTTGTAATATTGTGAGAATTATCAAAATGTGACACAAAGACAGTGAGTGAGCACATACTGTTGGATGAATGGTGCTGACAGACTTGCTTGATGCAGGTTACCACAAAGCTTCAATCTGTAAAAAACACAATATCTGTGAAGAGCAATAAAGAGAAGTGCAATAAAATCCCTTATGCCTGTATTGTTCTAGCGTCCAGTGCTTTTGATGAAAGGTTTGAAACCAATTTAATTATTGTTGCTTTGTG